>NW_027620573.1:0-15000 GCF_964198595.1 Lampetra fluviatilis | reverse complement strand
ACCGGCTACTTGAACGTGCCCCACTCTCTCTCTGTGTGTCTCTGTGTGTCTCTGTCTCTGTGTGTCTGTGTCTCTCTGTGTGTCTCTGTCTCTGTGTCTCTCCCAGTGCACCCTGCGTCTCCTCACCACACGTCCCCACGGCTGTCGTCTCACCCTGGCCACCGGCTACTTGAACGTGCCCGACTCTCTCTCCGCGTGTCTCTGTGTGTCTCTGTGTGTGTGTCTCTGTGTCTCTCTCTCTGTCTCAGTGTGTCTCTGTGTGTCTCTGTGTGTCTCTGTGTCTCTCCCAGTGCACCCTGCGTCTCCTCACCACACGTCTCCACGGCTGTCGTCTCACCCTGGCCACCGGCTACTTGAACGTGCCCGACTCTCTCTCCGCGTGTCTCTGTGTCTCTCTGTGTGTCTCTGTGTGTCTCTGTGTGTCTCTGTGTCTCTCTGTGTCTCTCTGTGTGTCTCTCTGTCTCTGTGTCTCTCCCAGTGCACCCTGCGTCTCCTCACCACACGTCCCCACGGCAGTCGTCTCACCCTGGCCACCGGCTACTTGAACGTGCCCCACTCTCTCTCTGTGTGTCTCTGTGTGTCTCTGTCTCTGTGTGTCTGTGTCTCTCTGTGTGTCTCTGTCTCTGTGTCTCTCCCAGTGCACCCTGCGTCTCCTCACCACACGTCCCCACGGCTGTCGTCTCACCCTGGCCACCGGCTACTTGAACGTGCCCGACTCTCTCTCCGCGTGTCTCTGTGTGTCTCTGTGTGTGTGTCTCTGTGTCTCTCTCTCTGTCTCAGTGTGTCTCTGTGTGTCTCTGTGTGTCTCTGTGTCTCTCCCAGTGCACCCTGCGTCTCCTCACCACACGTCTCCACGGCTGTCGTCTCACCCTGGCCACCGGCTACTTGAACGTGCCCGACTCTCTCTCCGCGTGTCTCTGTGTCTCTCTGTGTGTCTCTGTGTGTCTCTGTGTGTCTCTGTGTCTCTCTGTGTCTCTCTGTGTGTCTCTCTGTCTCTGTGTCTCTCCCAGTGCACCCTGCGTCTCCTCACCACACGTCCCCACGGCAGTCGTCTCACCCTGGCCACCGGCTACTTGAACGTGCCCCACTCTCTCTCTGTGTGTCTCTGTGTGTCTCTGTCTCTGTGTGTCTGTGTCTCTCTGTGTGTCTCTGTCTCTGTGTCTCTCCCAGTGCACCCTGCGTCTCCTCACCACACGTCCCCACGGCAGTCGTCTCACCCTGGCCACCGGCTACTTGAACGTGCCCGACTCTCTCTCCGCGTGTCTCTCTGTGTGTCTCTGTGTGTGTCTCTGTGTCTCTCTGTGTGTCTCTGTCTCTGTGTCTCTCCCAGTGCACCCTGCGTCTCCTCACCACACGTCCCCACGGCTGTCGTCTCACCCTGGCCACCGGCTACTTGAACGTGCCCGACTCTCTCTCCGCGTGTCTCTGTGTGTCTCTGTGTCTCTATGTGTCTCTCTGTGTCTCTCTGTGTGTCTCTGTCTCTGTGTCTCTCCCAGTGCACCCTGCGTCTCCTCACCACACGTCCCCACGGCTGTCGTCTCACCCTGGCCACCGGCTACTTGAACGTGCCCGACTCTCTCTCCGCGTGTCTCTGTGTGTCTCTGTGTCTCTATGTGTCTCTCTGTGTCTCTCTGTGTGTCTCTGTCTCTGTGTCTCTCCCAGTGCACCCTGCGTCTCCTCACCACACGTCCCCACGGCTGTCGTCTCACCCTGGCCACCGGCTACTTGAACGTGCCCGACTCTCTCTCCGCGTGTCTTCTCGGCTGTCGGGGCGAGGTCACCGTGCTCGCCGCGTCTCCCGAGGCGAACGGATTCTACGGAGCGAGCGGCGTGCTGGGAGCAGTACCGCACGCGTACTCACTCATCGCTAGCAGGTAGAGGACTCACTCAGAGACTCACTCACTCAGAGACTCACTCAGACAGAGACTCACTCACTCAGAGACTCACTCACTCACTCACTCGCTCATCGCTAGCAGGTAGAGGACTCACTCAGAGACTCACTCAGAGACTCACTCACTCAGAGACTCACTCACTCAGAGACTCACTCACTCAGAGACTCACTCAGACAGAGACTCACTCACTCAGAGACTCACTCACTCAGAGACTCACTCACTCAGAGACTCACTCACTCAGAGACTCACTCAGAGACTCACTCAGACAGAGACTCACTCAGAGAGAGACTCACTCACTCAGAGACTCACTCACTCAGCCGCTCACTCAGCCACTCACTCGCTCACTCAGCCACTCACTCACTCAGAGACTCACTCACTCAGCCGCTCACTCAGCCACTCACTCTCTCACTCAGCCACTCACTCACTCAGAGACTCACTCACTCAACCGCTCACTCAGCCACTCACTCGCTCACTCAGCCACTCACTCACTCAGAGACTCACTCACTCAGCCGCTCACTCAGCCACTCACTCTCTCACTCAGCCACTCACTCACTCAGCCACTCACTCACTCAGCCACTCACTCACTCAGACACTCACTCACTCAGCCACTCACTCACTCAGCCACTCACTCACTCGGCCACTCACTCACTCAGCCACTCACTCACTCGGCCACTCACTCACTCGGCCACTCACTCACTCAGCCACTCACTCACTCAGCCACTCACTCACTCGGCCACTCACTCACTCGGCCACTCACTCACTCAGCCACACACTCACTCGGCCACTCACTCACTCAGCCACTCACTCACTCAGCCACTCACTCACTCGGCCACTCACTCACTCAGCCACTCACTCACTCAGCCACACACTCACTCGGCCGCTCGCTCACTCAGCCACTCACTCACTCAGCCACTCACTCACTCGGCCATTCACTCACTCGGCCACTCACTCACTCAGCCACTCACTCACTCGGCCACTCGCTCACTCAGCCACTCACTCACTCAGCCACTCACTCACTCACTCAGCCACTCACTCACTCAGCCACTCACTCACTCAGCCACTCACTCACTCAGCCACTCACTCACTCAGCCACTCACTCACTCACTCAGCCACTCACTCACTCAGCCACTCACTCACTCAGCCACTCACTCACTCAGCCACTCACTCACTCGGCCACTCACTCACTCGGCCACTCACTCACTCAGCCACTCACTCACTCGGCCACTCACTCACTCAGCCACTCACTCACTCAGCCACTCACTCACTCGGCCACTCACTCACTCAGCCACTCACTCACTCAGCCACTCACTCACTCAGACACTCACTCACTCAGCCACTCACTCACTCAGCCACTCACTCACTCGGCCACTCACTCACTCGGCCACTCACTCACTCAGCCACTCACTCACTCAGCCACACACTCACTCGGCCACTCACTCACTCAGCCACTCACTCACTCAGCCACTCACTCAGCCACTCACTCACTCAGCCACTCGCTCACTCACTCAGCCACTCACTCACTCACTCAGCCACTCAGCCACTCACTCACTCAGCCACTCGCTCACTCACTCAGCCACTCACTCACTCACTCAGCCACTCAGCCACTCACTCACTCAGCCACTCGCTCACTCACTCAGCCACTCACTCGCTCACTCAGCCACTCACTCACTCACTCGCTCATCGCTAGCAGGTAGAGGACTCACTCGGCTGTGTGTCACTGTGTGTGTGTCACTGTGTGTCACTGTGTGTCACTGTGTGTCTCTGTGTGTCACTGTGTGTGTGTCACTGTGTCTGTTTGTGTGTGTCACTGTGTGTCACTGTGTGTCACTGTGTGTGTCACTGTGTGTCACTGTGTGTCTCTGTGTGTCACTGTGTGTGTCACTGTGTCTGTGTGTGTGTGTCACTGTGTGTCACTGTGTGTGTGTCACTGTGTGTCACTGTGTGTGTGTCACTGTGTGTCACTATGTGTGTCACTGTGTGTCACTGTGTGTGTGTCACTGTGTGTCACTGTGTGTCTCTGTGTGTATATACTCTGTGTCACTGTGTGTGTGTCACTGTGTGTGTCACTGTGTGTGTGTGTCTGTGTGTGTCTCTGTGTGTCACTGTGTGTGTGTCACTGTGTGTGTCACTGTGTGTGTGTGTCTGTGTGTGTCTCTGTGTGTCACTGTGTGTGTGTCACTGTGTGTCACTGTGTGTCACTGTGTGTCACTGTGTGTATCACTGTGTGTCACTGTGTGTGTCTCTGTGTGTGTGTCTCTGTGTCACTGTGTGTCTGTGTGTGTGTGTGTGTCTCTCTCTCACTGTGTCTCTGTGTCACTGTGTGTCTGTGTGTGTGTGTCACTGTGTGTGTGTCACTGTGTGTGTGTGTCACTGTGTGTGTGTGTCTCTGTGTGTGTGTCTCTGTGTCACTGTGTGTCTGTGTGTGTGTGTCACTGTGTGTGTGTGTCTCTGTGTGTGTCTCTGTGTGTATCACTGTGTGTCACTGTGTGTGTCTCTGTGTGTGTGTCACTGTGTGTGTCACTGTGTGTGTCACTGTGTGTGTGTCACTGTGTGTGTGTGTCACTGTGTGTGTGTGTCACTGTGTGTGTGTGTCACTGTGTGTGTGTGTCTCTGTGTGTGTGTCTCTGTGTCACTGTGTGTCTGTGTGTGTGTGTCACTGTGTGTGTGTGTCTTTGTGTGTGTCTCTGTGTGTATCACTGTGTGTCACTGTGTGTGTCTCTGTGTGTGTGTCTTTGTGTCACTGTGTGTGTCACTGTGTGTGTGTCACTGTGTGTGTCTCTGTGTGTGTGTCTCTGTGTCACTGTGTGTCTGTGTGTGTGTGTCACTGTGTGTGTCACTGTGTGTGTGTCACTGTGTGTGTCACTGTGTGTGTGTCACTGTGTGTGTCTCTGTGTGTGTGTCTCTGTGTCACTGTGTGTCTGTGTGTGTGTGTCACTGTGTGTGTGTGTCTCTCTCTCACTGTGTCTCTGTGTGTGTGTGTCACTGTGTGTGTCACTGTGTGTGTGTGTGTCACTGTGTGTGTGTGTCACTGTGTGTGTCACTGTGTGTGTGTGTCACTGTGTGTGTGTGTCACTGTGTGTGTCACTGTGTGTGTGTGTCACTGTGTGTCTGTGTGTGTGTGTCACTGTGTGTGTCACTGTGTGTGTGTGTCTGTGTGTGTGTGTCACTGTGTGTCACTGTGTCTGTGTGTGTGTGTCACTGTGTGTGTGTCACTGTGTGTCACTGTGTCTGTGTGTGTGTGTCACTGTGTGTGTGTGTGTCACTGTGTGTGTGTCACTGTGTGTGTGTCTGTGTGTGTCTGTGTGTGTGTCTCTCTGTGTGTCACTGTGTTCAGGTTCTTTGAGCGTCTGCATTGCGGCGTAGCGGAGGCGGCCATGTTTGAGTACAAGAGGCCTGGCTGGACGTTCCACGCCAAAGGTGACGGTGGTGGTGGTTGTGGTGGTGGTTGTGGTGGTGGTTGTGGTGGTGGTTGTGGTTGTGGTGGTTGTGGTGGTGGTTGTGGTGGTGGTTGTGGTGGTTGTGGTGGTTGTGGTGGTTGTGGTGGTGGTGGTTGTGGTGGTGGTTGTGGTGGTGGTTGTGGTGGTGGTTGTGGTGGTGGTGGTGGTTGTGGTGGTGGTTGTGGTTGTGGTTGTTGTGGTGGTGGTTGTGGTGGTGGTGGTTGTGGTTGTGGTGGTTGTGGTTGTGGTGGTGGTTGTGGTGGTGGTTGTTGTGGTGGTGGTTGTGGTGGTTGTGGTGGTTGTGGTGGTGGTTGTGGTGGTGGTTGTGGTTGTGGTGGTTGTGGTGGTTGTGGTGGTTGTGGTGGTGGTTGTGGTGGTGGTGGTGGTTGTGGTGGTGGTTGTGGTGGTGGTGGTGGTTGTGGTGGTGGTTGTGGTGGTGGTTGTGGTTGTGGTGGTGGTGGTTGTTGTGCTGGTGGTTGTGGTGGTTGTTGTTGTAATTGTTGCTGTAATTGTTGTAATTGTTGTTGCAATTGTTGCTGCAATTGTTGCTGCAGGCCTGTGGGTGACCCTCCCCCACCACGACGCTCCGTCTCTCTCCCTCGTCGGATCCACAAACTTTGGCCGCCGCTCGGCGGAGCGAGACCTGGAGGCCCAACTCTGCATCGCCACCACCTCCCCGTCGCTACGGCAACAGCTGCGACACGTAGCCAGCACACTAACTAGCACACTAACTAGCACACTAACTAGCACACTAACTAGCACACTAACTAGCACACTAACTAGCACACTAACTAGCACACTAACTAGCACACTAACTAGCAACTAGCACACTAACTAGCACACTAACTAGCACACTAACTAGCACACTAACTAGCACACTAACTAGCACACTAACTAGCAACTAGCACACTAACTAGCACACTAACTAGCACACTAACTAGCACACTAACTAGCTCACTAACTAGCACACTAACTAGCACACTAACTAGCACACTAACTAGCACACTAACTAGCACACTAACTAGCACACTAACTAGCACACTAACTAGCACACTAACTAGCACACTAACTAGCACACTAACTAGCACACTAACTAGCACACTAACTAGCACACTAACTAGCACACTAACTAGCACACTAACTAGCACACTAACTAGCACACTAACTAGCACACTAACTAGCACACTAACTAGTACATTAGCACACTAACTAGCACACTAACTAGCACACTAACTAGCACACTAACTAGCACACTAACTAGCTCACTAACTAGCACACTAACTAGCACACTAACTAGCACACTAACTAGCACACTAATTAGCACACTAACTAGCACACTAACTAGCACACTAACTAGTTCACTAACTAGCTCACTAACTAGCTCACTAACTAGCTCACTAACTAGTTCACTAACTAGCTCACTAACTAGCACACTACCTAGCACACTAACTAGCACACTAACTAGCGCACTAACTAGCGCACTAACTAGCACACTAACTAGCGCACTAACTAGCACACTAACTAGCGCACTAACTAGCACACTAACTAGCACACTAACTAGTACACTAACTAGCGCACTAACTAGTACACTAACTAGCACACTAACTAGCACACTAACTAGCACACTAACTAGCGCACTAACTAGCACACTAACTAGCGCACTAACTAGCACACTAACTAGCACACTAACTAGTACACTAACTAGCGCACTAACTAGCACACTAACTAGCACACTAACTAGCACACTAACTAGCACACTAACTAGCAACTAGCTCACTAACTAGCACACTAACTAGTTCACTAACTAGCTCACTAACTAGTTCACTAACTAGCTCACTAACTAGCACACTAACTAGCACACTAACTAGCACACTAACTAGCACACTAACTAGTACACTAACTAGCACACTAACTAGCACACTAACTAGCACACTAACTAGCACACTAACTAGCACACTAGCACACTAACTAGCACACTAACTAGCACACTAACTAGCTCACTAACTAGCTCACTAACTAGCACACTAACTAGCACACTAACTAGCTCACTAACTAGCTCACTAACTAGCACACTAACTAGCACACTAACTAGCACACTAACTAGCACACTAACTAGCACACTAACTAGCACACTAACTAGCACACTAACTAGCTCACTAACTAGCACACTAACTAGCACACTAACTAGTTCACTAACTAGCTCACTAACTAGTTCACTAACTAGCACACTAACTAGCTCACTAACTAGCACACTAACTAGCACACTAACTAGCTCACTAACTAGCACACTAACTAGCACACTAACTAGCTCACTAACTAGCACACTAACTAGCACACTAACTAGCACACTAACTAGCACACTAACTAGCTCACTAACTAGCACACTAACTAGCTCACTAACTAGCACACTAACTAGCTCACTAACTAGCACACTAACTAGCTCACTAACTAGCACACTAACTAGCTCACTAACTAGCACACTAACTAGCACACTAACTAGCTCACTAACTAGCTCACTAACTAGCTCACTAACTAGCTCACTAACTAGCACACTAACTAGTACTAACTAGTACACTAACTAGCACACTAACTAGTACACTAACTAGCACACTAACTAGTACTAACTAGTACACTAACTAGCACACTAACTAGTACTAACTAGTACACTAACTAGCACACTAACTAGCTCACTAACTAGCACACTAACTAGCTCACTAACTAGCTCACTAACTAGCACACTAACTAGCACACTAACTAGCACACTAACTAGCACACTAACTAGTACACTAACTAGCGCACTAACTAGCACACTAACTAGTTCACTAACTAGTTCACTAACTAGCACACTAACTAGCACACTAACTAGTTCACTAACTAGCACACTAACTAGCACACTAACTAGCACACTAACTAGTTCACTAACTAGCTCACTAACTAGCACACTAACTAGCACACTAACTAGCACACTAACTAGCACACTAACTAGCGCACTAACTAGCTCACTAACTAGCACACTAACTAGCACACTAACTAGCTCACTAACTAGCACACTAACTAGCACACTAACTAGCACACTAACTAGCACACTAACTAGTACACTAACTAGCTCACTAACTAGCACACTAACTAGCTCACTAACTAGCTCACTAACTAGCTCACTAACTAGCTCACTAACTAGTTCACTAACTAGCACACTAACTAGCACTAACTAGCACACTAACTAGCGCACTAACTAGTACACTAACTAGCACACTAACTAGCACACTAACTAGCACACTAACTAGCGCACTAACTAGTACACTAACTAGCGCACTAACTAGCACACTAACTAGCACACTAACTAGCGCACTAACTAGTACACTAACTAGCACACTAACTAGCACACTAACTAGCACACTAACTAGCGCACTAACTAGTACACTAACTAGCACACTAACTAGCACACTAACTAGCACACTAACTAGCGCACTAACTAGTACACTAACTAGCTCACTAACTAGCTCACTAACTAGCTCACTAACTAGTTCACTAACTAGCACACTAACTAGCACACTAACTAGCACACTAACTAGCGCACTAACTAGTACACTAACTAGCGCACTAACTAGCACACTAACTAGCACACTAACTAGTACACTAACTAGCGCACTAACTAGTACACTAACTAGCACACTAACTAGCTCACTAACTAGCACACTAACTAGCTCACTAACTAGTTCACTAACTAGCTCACTAACTAGCTCACTAACTAGCTCACTAACTAGTACACTAACTAGCACACTAACTAGCACACTAACTAGCACACTAACTAGCTCACTAACTAGCACACTAACTAGCACACTAACTAGCACACTAACTAGCACACTAACTAGCACACTAACTAGCACACTAACTAGCACACTAACTAGCACACTAACTAGCACACTAACTAGCACACTAGCACACTAACTAGCACACTAACTAGCACACTAACTAGCACACTAACTAGCACACTAGTACACTAACTAGCACACTAACTAGCACACTAACTAGCACACTAACTAGCACACTAACTAGCAACTAGCACACTAACTAGCAACTAGCACACTAACTAGCACACTAACTAGCACACTAACTAGCACACTAACTAGCACACTAACTAGCACACTAACTAGCAACTAGCACACTAACTAGCACACTAACTAGCACACTAACTAGCACACTAACTAGCACACTAGTACACTAACTAGCACACTAACTAGCACACTAACTAGCACACTAACTAGCACACTAACTAGCACACTAGTACACTAACTAGCACACTAACTAGCACACTAACTAGCACACTAACTAGTAACTAGCACACTAACTAGCACACTAACTAGCACACTAACTAGCACACTAACTAGCACACTAACTAGCACACTAACTAGTACATTAGCACACTAACTAGCACACTAACTAGCACACTAACTAGCAACTAGCACACTAACTAGCACACTAACTAGCACACTAACTAGCGCACTAACTAGCACACTAACTAGCACACTAACTAGCACACTAACTAGTAACACTAACTAGCACACTAACTAGCACACTAACTAGTAACTAGCACACTAACTAGCACACTAACTAGCGCACTAACTAGCACACTAACTAGCGCACTAACTAGCACACTAACTAGCACACTAACTAGTACACTAACTAGCACACTAACTAGCACACTAACTAGCACACTAACTAGCAACTAGCACACTAACTAGCACACTAACTAGCACACTAACTAGCACACTAACTAGCACACTAACTAGCACACTAACTAGCACACTAACTAGCACACTAACTAGCACACTAACTAGCAACTAGCACACTAACTAGCACACTAACTAGCACACTAACTAGCACACTAACTAGCGCACTAACTAGCGCACTAACTAGCACACTAACTAGCACACTAACTAGCACACTAACTAGTAACTAGCACACTAACTAGCACACTAACTAGCACACTAACTAGCACACTAACTAGCACACTAACTAGTAACTAGCGCACTAACTAGCACACTAACTAGCACACTAACTAGCACACTAACTAGCACACTAACTAGCACACTAACTAGCACACTAGTACACTAACTAGCACACTAACTAGCACACTAACTAGCACACTAACTAGCACACTAGTACACTAACTAGCACACTAACTAGCACACTAACTAGCACACTAACTAGCAACTAGCACACTAACTAGCAACTAGCACACTAACTAGCACACTAACTAGCACACTAACTAGCACACTAACTAGCACACTAACTAGCACACTAACTAGCACACTAACTAGCACTACACTAGTACACTAACTAGCACACTAACTAGCACACTAACTAGCACACTAACTAGCACACTAACTAGCACACTAACTAGCACACTAACTAGCACACTAACTAGCTCACTAACTAGCACACTAACTAGCACACTAACTAGCACACTAACTAGCACACTAACTAGCACACTAACTAGCACACTAACTAGCACACTAACTAGCTCACTAACTAGCACACTAACTAGTAACTAGCACACTAACTAGCACACTAACTAGCACACTAACTAGCACACTAACTAGCACACTAACTAGCACACTAACTAGCACACTAACTAGCACACTAACTAGCACACTAACTAGCACACTAACTAGCACACTAACTAGCAACTAGCACACTAACTAGCACACTAACTAGCACACTAACTAGCGCACTAACTAGCACACTAACTAGCAACTAGCACACTAACTAGCACACTAACTAGCACACTAACTAGCAACTAGCACACTAACTAGCACACTAACTAGCACACTAACTAGCACACTAACTAGCACACTAACTAGCAACTAGCACACTAACTAGCACACTAACTAGCACACTAACTAGCACACTAACTAGCACACTAACTAGCACACTAACTAGCAACTAGCACACTAACTAGCACACTAACTAGCACACTAACTAGCTCACTAACTAGCACACTAACTAGCACACTAACTAGCACACTAACTAGCACACTAACTAGCACACTAACTAGCTCACTAACTAGCACACTAACTAGCTCACTAACTAGCACACTAACTAGCTCACTAACTAGCACACTAACTAGCTCACTAACTAGTACACTAACTAGCACACTAACTAGTACACTAACTAGCTCACTAATTAGCACACTAACTAGCTCACTAACTAGCACACTAACTAGCACACTAACTAGTACACTAACTAGCACACTAACTAGTACACTAACTAGCTCACTAACTAGCACACTAACTAGCACACTAACTAGCACACTAACTAGCACACTAACTAGCACACTAACTAGCACACTAACTAGCACACTAACTAGCACACTAACTAGCTCACTAACTAGCACACTAACTAGCACACTAACTAGCACACTAACTAGCACACTAACTAGCACACTAACTAGCACACTAACTAGCACACTAACTAGCACACTAACTAGCACACTAACTAGCACACTAACTAGCTCACTAACTAGCACACTAACTAGCACACTAACTAGCACACTAACTAGCACACTAACTAGCACACTAACTAGCACACTAACTAGCACTGACTATCACTAACCCCCCCCCCGTGTCTCCCCCCCCCCCCGTGTCTCCCCCCCCCCCCGTGTCTCCCCCCCCCCCCGTGTCTCCCCCCCCGTGTCTCTCCCCGTGTCTCCCCCCCCGTGTCTCCCCCCCCGTGTCTCTCCCCGTGTCTCCCCCCCCCGTGTCTCTCCCCGTGTCTCCCCCCCCGTGTCTCTCCCCGTGTCTCTCCCTGTGTCTCTCTCCCCTCGTGTCTCTCTCCCCGTGTCTCCCCCCCCATGTCTCTCTCTCCCCGTGTCTCCCCCCGTGTCTCTCTCCCCGTGTCTCTCCCCCCGTGTCTCACCCCCTTTGTCTCTCTCCCCGTGTCTCTCCCCCCGTGTCTCACCCCCTGTGTCTCTCTCCCCGTGTCTCCCCCCGTGTCTCTCTCCCCGTGTCTCTCCCCCCGTGTCTCACCCCCTGTGTCTCTCTCCCCGTGTCTCTCTCCCCGTGTCTCTCTCCCCGTGTCTCTCTCCCCCCGTGTCTCTCTCCCCGTGTCTCACCCCCCGTGTCTCTCTCCCCGTGTCTCCCCCCGTGTCTCTCTCCCCGTGTCTCTCCCCCCGTGTCTCACCCCCCGTGTCTCTCTCCCCGTGTCTCCCCCCGTGTCTCTCTCCCCGTGTCTCTCCCCCCGTGTCTCACCCCCTGTGTCTCTCTCCCCGTGTCTCTCTCCCCGTGTCTCTCTCCCCGTGTCTCTCTCCCCCCGTGTCTCTCTCTCCCCGTGTCTCTCCCCGTGTGTCTCTCTCCCCGTGTCTCTCTCCCCGTGTCTCTCTCCCCGTGTCTCTCCCCGTGTCTCCCTCCCCGTGTCTCTCTCCCCGTGTCTCTCTCCCCGTCTCCCCCCCCGTGTCTCCCCCCCCGTGTCTCCCCCCCCGTGTCTCCCCCCCCGTGTCTCCCCCCCCGTGTCTCTCTCCCCGTGTCTCCCCCCCCGTGTCTCCCCCCCCGTCTCCCCCCCCGTGTCTCTCCCCGTGTCTCTCTCCCCGTGTCTCTCTCCCCGTGTCTCTCTCCCCGTGTCTCCCCCCCCCGTGTCTCTCCCCCCGTGTCTCTCTCCCCGTGTCTCTCTCCCCGTGTCTCTCCCCCCCGTGTCTCTCTCCCCGTGTCTCTCCCCGTGTCTCTCTCCCCCCGTGTCTCTCTCCCCGTGTCTCTCTCCCCGTGTCTCTCTCCCCGTGTCTCTCTCCCCGTGTCTCCCCCCCCCGTGTCTCTCTCCCCGTGTCTCTCTCCCCGTGTCTCTCTCCCCGTGTCTCTCTCCCCGTGTCTCTCTCCCCGTGTCTCCCTCCCCGTGTCTCTCTCTCCCCGTGTCTCTCTCCCCGTGTCTCCCCCCCCGTGTCTCTCCCCGTGTCTCCCCCCCCCGTGTCTCTCTCCCCGTGTCTCCCCCCCCGTGTCTCTCCCCGTGTCTCTCTCCCCGTGTCTCCCCCCCCCCGTGTCTCTCCCCCCGTGTCTCTCTCCCCGTGTCTCTCTCCCCGTGTCTCTCTCCCCGTGTCTCCCCCCCCCCCCCGTGTCTCTCCCCCCCGTGTCTCTCTCCCCGTGTCTCTCCCCGTGTCTCTCTCCCCCCGTGTCTCTCTCCCCGTGTCTCTCTCCCCGTGTCTCTCTCCCCGTGTCTCTCTCCCCGTGTCTCCCCCCCCGTGTCTCTCTCCCCGTGTCTCTCTCCCCGTGTCTCTCTCCCCGTGTCTCTCCCCGTGTCTCCCTCCCCGTGTCTCTCTCTCCCCGTGTCTCTCTCCCCGTGTCTCCCCCCCCGTGTCTCTCCCCGTGTCTCCCCCCCCGTGTTTCTCTCCCCGTGTCTCTCCCCGTGTCTCTCTCCCCGTGTCTCCCCCCCCGTGTCTCTCCCCGTTTCTCTCTCCCTGTGTCTCTCTCCCCTCGTGTCTCTCTCCCCGTGTCTCCCCCCCCATGTCTCTCTCTCCCCGTGTCTCCCCCCGTGTCTCTCTCCCCGTGTCTCTCCCCCCGTGTCTCACCCCCTGTGTCTCTCTCCCCGTGTCTCTCTCCCCATGTCTCTCTCCCCGTGTCTCTCTCCCCCCGTGTCTCTCTCCCCCCGTGTCTCTCTCCCCGTGTCTCTCTCTCCCCGTGTCTCTCTCCCCGTGTCTCTCTCCCCGTGTCTCTCTCCCCGTGTCTCTCTCCCCGTGTCTCTCCCCGTGTCTCCCTCCCCGTGTCTCTCCCCCCGTGTCTCACCCCCTGTGTCTCTCTCCCCGTGTCTCTCTCCCCGTGTCTCTCTCCCCGTGTCTCTCTCCCCCCGTGTCTCTCTCCCCCCGTGTCTCTCTCCCCGTGTCTCTCTCTCCCCGTGTCTCTCTCCCCGTGTCTCTCTCCCCGTGTCTCTCTCCCCGTGTCTCCCTCCCCGTGTCTCTCTCCCCGTGTCTCTCTCCCCGTCTCCCCCCCCTGTCTCCCCCCCCGTGTCTCCCCCCCCGTGTCTCCCCCCCCGTGTCTCCCCCCCCGTGTCTCCCCCCCCGTGTCTCCCCCCCCGTGTCTCCCCCCCCGTGTCTCCCCCCCCGTGTCTCCCCCCCCGTGTCTCCCCCCCCGTGTCTCCCCCCCCGTGTCTCCCCCCCCGTGTCTCCCCCCCCGTGTCTCCCCCCCCGTGTCTCCCCCCCCGTGTCTCCCCCCCCGTGTCTCCCCCCCCCGTGTCTCCCCCCCCGTGTCTCCCCCCCCGTGTCTCCCTCCCCGTGTCTCTCCCCCCGTGTCTCTCCCCCCGTGTCTCTCTCCCCGTGTCTCTCTCCCCGTGTCTCCCCCCCCGCACCCCCCCCCAGGAGGAGCGCTGTTTGCTGGGCTGGTCAAGCGCCGTCTCTGCCGAGTCTCTGAGCGCTCAGACACGCGGAGTCCGACTCTGGGTGCGACTACTCAGTCCGCTACTTAGACACTTCTTCTAAACAACGACTACAACCACAACTACCACCACCACCACTACAACAACAACCACAACTACAGACACGACCACCGCAAACACCACCACAACCACAGACACGACCACCACCACAACCACCACCACAACTGCAGACACGACCACCACCACAACCACCACCACAACCACAGACACGACCACCACAACCACCACCACCACAACTACAGACACGACCACAACCA
>NW_027620572.1:105671-112991 GCF_964198595.1 Lampetra fluviatilis | reverse complement strand
GGTGGTGGTGAGGGGGGTGAGGGGGGTGAGGGTGGTGAGGGGGGTGGTGGTGAGGGGTGGTGGTGGTGAGGGGTGGTGGTGGTGAGGGGTGGTGGTGGTGAGGGGTGGTGGTGGTGAGGGGTGGTGAGGGGGGTGAGGGGTGGTGAGGGTGGTGGTGGTGAGGGGTGGTTAGGGTGGTGGTGGTGAGGGGGTTGAGGGTGGTGGTGAGGGGGGTGGTGGTGAGAGGGGTGGTGGTGAGGGGGGTGGTGGTGAGGGGGGTGGTGGTGAGGGGGGTGAGGGTGGTGGTGGTGAGGGGGGTGGTGGTGAGGGGGTGAGGGGTGGTGAGGGGGTGAGGGGTGGTGAGGGGGTGAGGGGGGGTGAGGGGTGGTGAGGGGGTGAGGGGTGGTGAGGGGTGGTGAGGGGTGGTGAGGGTGGTGGGGGTGAGGGGTGGTGAGGGTGGTGGTGGTGAGGGGGGTGAGGGTGGTGGTGGTGAGGGGGGTGAGGGTGGTGGTGGTGAGGGGGGTGGTGGTGAGGGGTGGTGGTGGTGAGGGGGGGTGAGGGGTGGTGAGGGGGTGAGGGGTGGTGAGGGGGGGGGGTGGTGAGGGGGTGAGGGGTGGTGAGGGGGGGGGGTGGTGAGGCGGGGGGGGTGGTGAGGGGGGGGGTGGTGAGGGGGGGGGGTGGTGAGGGGGGGGGTGGTGAGGGGGGGGGTGGTGAGGGGGGGGGGTGGTGAGGGGGGGGAAGTGGTGAGGGGGGGGGTGGTGAGGGGGTGAGGGGGGTGGTGAGGGGGGTGGTGAGGGGGGTGAGGGTGGTGGTGAGGGGGGTGGTGAGGGTGGTGGTGAGGGGGGTGGTGGTGAAGGGGGTGGTGAGGGGTGGTGGTGGTGAGGGGGGTGGTGGTGAGGGTGGTGGTGGTGAAGGGGGTGGTGAGGGGTGGTGGTGGTGAGGGGTGGTGAGGGGGGGTGGTAGTGAGGGGGGTGAGGGTGGTGGTGGTGAGGGTGGTGGTGGTGAGGGTGGTGGTGGTGAGGGTGGTGGTGGTGAGGGTGGTGGTGGTGAGGGTGGTGGTGGTGAGGGTGGTGGTGAAGGGGGTGGTGAGGGGTGGTGGTGGTGAGGGGGTGAGGGGTGGTGAGGGGGGGGGTGGTGAGGGGGGTGAGGGTGGTGGTGAAGGGGGTGGTGGTGAGGGGTGGTGGTGGTGAGGGGGGTGGTGGTGAGGGGGGTGGTGGTGAGGGGGGTGGTGGTGAGGGGGGTGGTGGTGAGGGTGGTGGTGGTGAGGGGGGTGGTGGTGGTGGTGGTGAAGGGGGTGGTGAGGGGTGGTGAGGGGTGGTGAGGGTGGTGAGGGGGGTGGTGGTGAGGGTGGTGGTGGTGAGGGGGGTGGTGGTGGTGGTGGTGAAGGGGGGTGGTGAGGGGTGGTGAGGGTGGTGGTGAGGGGGGTGGTGGTGAGGGTGGTGGTGGTGAAGAAGGTGGTGAGGGGTGGTGGTGGTGAGGGGGGTGGTGGTAGGGGGTGAGGGGTGGTGAGGGGGGGGGGTGGTGAGGCGGGGGGGTGGTGAGGGGGGGGGTGGTGAGGGGGGGGGGGGGTGGTGAGGGGGGGGGGGGTGGTGAGGGGGGGGGTGGTGAGGGGGGGGGGGTGGTGGGGGGGGGGTGGTGAGGGGGGGGGGTGGTGAAGGGGTGAGGGGGGTGGTGAGGGGGGGGGGTGAGGGTGGTGGTGAGGGGGGTGGTGAGGGGGGTGAGGGTGGTGGTGAGGGGGGTGGTGGTGAGGGGGGTGGTGGTGAGGGTGGTGGTGGTGAAGGGGGTGGTGAGGGGTGGTGGTGGTGAGGGGTGGTGAGGGGGTGAGGGGTGGTGAGGGGGGGTGGTAGTGAGGGGGGTGAGGGTGGTGGTGGTGAGGGTGGTGGTGGTGAGGGTGGTGGTGGTGAGGGTGGTGGTGGTGAGGGTGGTGGTGGTGAGGGTGGTGGTGGTGAGGGTGGTGGGGGTGAGGGTGGTGGTGAGGGTGGTGGTGGTGAGAGGGGTGGTGGTGAGGGTGGTGGTGGTGAGAGGGGTGGTGGTGAGGGTGGTGGTGGTGGTGAAGGGGGTGGTGAGGGGTGAGGGGTGGTGAGGGGTGGTGGTGGTGAGGGGGTGAGGGGTGGTGAGGGGTGGTGAGGGGGGGGGGTGGTGAGGGGGTGAGGGGTGGTGAGGGGGTGAGGGGTGGTGAGGGGGGGGGGTGGTGAGGGGGGGGGTGAGGGGGGGTGGTGAGGGGGGGGGTGGTGAGGGGGGGAGGTGGGTGAGGGGGGTGAGGGGGGTGGTGAGGGGGGGGGGGGGTGAGGGGGGTGGTGAGGGGGGGGGGGTGAGGGTGGTGGTGAGGGGGGTGAGGGTGGTGGTGAGGGGGGTGGTGAGGGGGGTGAGGGTGGTGGTGAGGGGGGTGGTGGTGAGGGGGGTGGTGGTGAGGGTGGTGGTGGTGAAGGGGGGTGGTGAGGGGTGGTGGTGGTGAGGGGGGTGAGGGGTGGTGAGGGGGGGTGGTAGTGAGGGGGGTGAGGGTGGTGGTGGTGAGGGTGGTGGTGGTGAGGGTGGTGGTGGTGAGGGTGGTGGTGGTGAGGGTGGTGGGGGTGAGGGTGGTGGTGAGGGTGGTGGTGGTGAGGGTGGTGGTGGTGAGGGTGGTGGTGGTGAGAGGGGTGGTGGTGAGGGTGGTGGTGGTGGTGGTGAAGGGGGTGGTGAGGGGTGAGGGGTGGTGAGGGGTGGTGGTGGTGAGGGGGTGAGGGGTGGTGAGGGGGTGAGGGGTGGTGAGGGGGGGGGGGTGGTGAGGGGGTGAGGGGTGGTGAGGGGGTGAGGGGTGGTGAGGGGGGGGGGGGTGGTGAGGCGGGGGGGTGGTGAGGGGGGGGTGGTGAGGGGGGGAGGGGGGTGGTGAGGGGGGGGGGTGAGGGGGGTGGTGAGGGGGGGGGGGTGAGGGTGGTGGTGAGGGTGGTGGTGAGGGGGGTGGTGAGGGGGGTGAGGGTGGTGGTGAGGGGGGTGGTGAGGGGGGTGAAGGTGGTGGTGAGGGGGGTGGTGGTGAGGGGGGTGGTGGTGAGGGTGGTGGTGGTGAAGGGGGGTGGTGAGGGGTGGTGGTGGTGAGGGGGTGAGGGGGGGGGTGGTGAGGGGGTGAGGGTGGTGGTGAGGGGGGTGAGGGTGGTGGTGGTGAGGGGGGTGGTGGTGAGGGTGGTGGTGGTGAAGGGGGTGGTGAGGGGTGGTGGTGGTGAGGGGTGGTGGTGGTGAGGGTGGTGGGGGTGAGGGTGGTGGTGGTGAGGGTGGTGGTGGTGAGGGTGGTGGTGAGGGGGTGGTGAGGGGTGGTGGTGGTGAGGGGGTGAGGGGTGGTGAGGGGGGGGTGGTGGAGGGGGTGAGGGTGGTGGTGAGGGGGGTGAGGGTGGTGGTGAAGGGGGTGGTGGTGAGGGTGGTGGTGGTGAGGGGGGTGGTGGTGAGGGGGGTGGTGGTGAGGGGGGGGTGGTGAGGGTGGTGGTGGTGGTGAAGGGGGTGGTGAGGGGTGGTGAGGGGGTGAGGGGTGGTGAGGGTGGTGGTGGTGAGGGGGGTGAGGGTGGTGGTGGTGAGGGGGTGAGGGTGGTGGTGGTGAGGGGGTGAGGGTGGTGGTGGTGAGGGGGTGAGGGTGGTGGTGAGGGGGGTGGTGGTGAGGGTGGTGGTGGTGAAGGGGGTGGTGAGGGGTGGTGGTGGTGAAGGGGTGGTGGTGGGGGGTGAGGGGTGGTGAGGGGGGGGGGTGGTGAGGGGGGGGGTGGTGAGGGGGGGGGTGGTGAGGGGGTGAGGGGGGGGGTGAGGGTGGTGGTGAGGGGGGTGGTGAGGGGGTGAGGGTGGTGGTGAGGGGGGTGGTGAGGGGGGTGAGGGTGGTGGTGAGGGGGGTGGTGGTGAGGGGGGTGGTGGTGAGGGGGGGTGGTGGTGAGGGTGGTGGTGGTGAAGGGGGTGGTGAGGGGTGGTGGTGGTGAGGGGGTGAGGGGTGGTGAGGGGGTGAGGGGTGGTGAGGGGGGTGGTAGTGAGGGGGGTGAGGGTGGTGGTGGTGAGGGTGGTGGTGGTGAGGGTGGTGGTGGTGAGGGTGGTGGTGGTGAGGGTGGTGGGGGTGAGGGTGGTGGTGGTGAGGGTGGTGGTGGTGGTGGTGGTGAAGGGGGTGGTGAGGGGTGGTGGTGGTGAGGGGGTGAGGGGTGGTGAGGGGGGGGGTGGTGAGGGGGTGAGGGTGGTGGTGAGGGGGGTGAGGGTGGTGGTGAAGGGGGTGGTGGTGAGGGTGGTGGTGGTGAGGGGGGTGGTGGTGAGGGGGGTGGTGGTGAGGGGGGTGGTGGTGAGGGTGGTGGGTGGTGAGGGGGGTGGTGGTGGTGGTGAAGGGGGTGGTGAGGGGTGGTGAGGGGGTGAGGGGTGGTGAGGGTGGTGGTGGTGAGGGGGGTGAGGGTGGTGGTGGTGAGGGGGTGAGGGTGGTGGTGGTGAGGGGGGTGAGGGTGGTGGTGAGGGGGGTGGTGGTGAGGGTGGTGGTGGTGAAGGGGGTGGTGAGGGGTGGTGGTGGTGAGGGTGGTGGTGGTGAGGGGGGTGAGGGTGGTGGTGGTGAGGGGGGTGGTGGTGGGGGGTGAGGGGTGGTGAGGGGGGGGGGGTGGTGAGGGGGGGGGTGGTGAGGGGGGGGGGTGGTGAGGGGGTGAGGGGGGTGGTGAGGGGGGGGTGAGGGTGGTGGTGAGGGGGGGTGGTGAGGGGGGTGAGGGTGGTGGTGAGGGGGGTGGTGAGGGGGGTGAGGGTGGTGGTGAGGGGGGGTGGTGGTGAGGGGGGTTGTGGTGAGGGTGGTGGTGGTGAAGGGGGTGGTGGTGAGGGTGGTGGTGGTGAGGGGGGTGGTGGTGAGGGGGGTGGTGGTGAGGGGGGTGGTGGTGAGGGTGGTGGTGGTGAGGGGGGTGGTGGTGGTGGTGGTGGTGAAGGGGGTGGTGAGGGGTGGTGAGGGGGTGAGGGGTGGTGAGGGTGGTGGTGGTGAGGGGGGTGAGGGTGGTGGTGGTGAGGGGGTGAGGGTGGTGGTGGTGAGGGGGGTGAGGGTGGTGGTGAGGGGGGTGGTGGTGAGGGTGGTGGTGGTGAAGGGGGTGGTGAGGGGTGGTGGTGGTGAGGGTGGTGGTGGTGAGGGGGGGTGAGGGTGGTGGTGGTGAGGGGGGTGGTGGTGGGGGGTGAGGGGTGGTGAGGGGGGGGGGGTGGTGAGGGGGGGGGTGGTGAGGGGGGGGGGTGGTGAGGGGGTGAGGGGGGGTGGTGAGGGGGGGGGTGAGGGTGGGTGGTGAGGGGGGGTGGTGAGGGGGGTGAGGGTGGTGGTGAGGGGGGTGGTGAGGGGGGTGAGGGTGGTGGTGAGGGGGGTGGTGGTGAGGGGGGTTGTGGTGAGGGTGGTGGTGGTGAGGGGGTGGTGAGGGGTGGTGGTGGTGAGGGGGTGAGGGGTGGTGGGGGGTGAGGGGTGGTGAGGGGGGGGGGGGTGGTGAGGGGGGTGAGGGTGGTGGTGGTGAGGGTGGTGGTGGTGAGGGTGGTGGGGGTGAGGGTGGTGGTGAGGGTGGTGGTGGTGAGGGTGGTGGTGGTGAGGGTGGTGGTGGTGAGGGTGGTGGGGGTGAGGGTGGTGGTGAGGGTGGTGGTGGTGAGGGTGGTGGTGGTGAGGGTGGTGGTGGTGAGAGGGGTGGTGGTGAGGGTGGTGGTGGTGAGGGTGGTGGTGAAGGGGGTGGTGAGGGGTGGTGAGGGGGGGGGGTGGTGAGGGGGTGAGGGGTGGTGAGGGGGTGAGGGGTGGTGAGGGGGGGGGGGTGGTGAGGGGGGGGGTGGTGGTGAAGGGGGTGGTGGTGGTGAGGGTGGTGGTGGTGAGGGGGGGTGGTGGTGAGGGGGGTGGTGGTGAGGGGGGTGGTGGTGAGGGGGGTGGTGGTGAGGGGTGGTGGTGGTGAGGGGGTGAGGGGTGGTGAGGGGGTGAGGGGTGGTGAGGGGGGTGAGGGTGGTGGTGGTGAGGGGGGTGAGGGTGGTGGTGGTGAGGGGGTGAGGGTGGTGGTGGTGAGGGGGTGAGGGTGGTGGTGAGGGGGGGTGAGGGTGGTGGTGGTGAGGGGGGTGGTGGTGAGGGTGGTGAAGGGGGTGGTGAGGGGTGGTGGTGGTGAGGGGTGGTGGTGGTGAGGGGTGGTGAGGGGGTGAGGGGTGGTGAGGGGGTGAGGGGGTGGTGAGGGGGGGGGGTGGTGAGGGGGGTGGTGGTGAGGGTGGTGGTGGTGAGGGTGGTGGTGGTGAGGGGTGTGAGGGGGGTGGTGGTGAGTGGTGATGGTGGTGAGTGGTGGGGGGGTGAGGGGGGTGAGGGGGTGGTGGTGACGGGTGGTGAGGGTGGTGGTGAGCGGGTGAGGGGGGTGGTGGTGAGGGGGGGGGTGGTGAGGGGTGGTGGTGGTGAGGGGGTGAGGGGTGGTGAGGGTGGTGGTGAGGGGGGTGGGGGTGGTGGTGAGGGGGGTGGTGGTGAGGGGGGTGGTGGTGAGGGGGGTGAGGGTGGTGGTGGTGACGGGTGGTGAGGGTGGTGGTGGTGAGTGATGGTGGTGATGATGGTGAGGGGGGGGGTGAGGGTGATGGTGGTGATGATGGTGAGTGATGGTGGTGAGGGTGGTGGTGATGGTGGTGATGGTGATGTCGCCACTGGGAAGAAGTCCGTATACCGCTGTGTATGTAAAAGTCTATTGGATGCCATTGGGCAGGGGTATAGGGACTTCTCGCCCAACCTGGAAATCAAAAATGTTAAACGGTTGTGTTGGTGGTGGTCGAGAAGTCCGTATACCGCTGTGTATGTAAAAGTCTATTGGATGCCGTTGGGCAGGGGTATAGGGACTTCTCGCCCACGCTGGAAATCAAAAATGTTAAACGGTTGTGTTGGTGGTGGTCGAGAAGTCCGTATACCGCTGTGTATGTAAAAGTCTATTGGATGCCGTTGGGCAGGGGTATAGGGACTTCTCGCCCACGCTGGAAATCAAAAATGTTAAACGGTTGTGTTGGTGGTGGTCGAGAAGTCCGTATACCGCTGTGTATGTAAAAGTCTATTGGATGCCATTGGGCAGGGGTATAGGGACTTCTCGCCCACGCTGGAAATCAAAAATGTTAAACGGTTGTGTTGGTGGTGGTCGAGAAGTCCGTATACCGCTGTGTATGTAAAAGTCTATTGGATGCCATTGGGCAGGGGTATAGGGACTTCTCGCCCACGCTGGAAATCAAAAATGTTAAACGGTTGTGTTGGTGGTGGTCGAGAAGTCCGTATACCGCTGTGTATGTAAAAGTCTATTGGATGCCATTGGGCAGGGGTATAGGGACTTCTCGCCCAACCTGTGTCTGTGTGTGTGTCTCTGTGTGTGTGTGTCTCTGTGTGTGTGTGTATCTGTGTGTCTCTGTGTGTGT
>NW_027620572.1:95671-100671 GCF_964198595.1 Lampetra fluviatilis | reverse complement strand
GGTGGTGAGGGTGAGGGGGGGGTGAGGGCGGTGAGGGGGGTGAGGGGGGAGGGGGTGGTGAGGGTGAGGGGGGGGGTGAGGGCGGTGAGGGGGGTGAGGGGGGAGGGGGTGGTGAGGGTGAGGTGAGGGGGGTGAGGGGGGTGAGGGGGGTGGTGGTGGTGAGGGTGGTGGTGGTATGTGTGTCTCTGTGTGTGTGTGTGTCTCTGTGTGTGTGTGTGTCTCTGTGTGTGTGTGCGTCTCTGTGTGTGTGTGTGTGTCTCTGTGTGTGTGTGTCACTATGTGTGTGTGTCTCTGTGTGTGTGTGCGTCTCTGTCTCTGTGTGTGTGTGCGTCTCTGTGTGTGTGTGCGTCTCTGTGTGTGTGTCACTATGTGTGTGTGTCTCTGTGTGTGTGCCTCTGTGTGTGTGTCTCTGTGTGTGTGTCTCTGTGTGTGTGTCTCTGTGTGTGTGTCTCTGTCTGTGTGTCTCTGTGTGTGTGTCTCTGTGTGTGTGTCTCTGTGTGTGTGTCTCTGTGTGTGTGTCTCTGTGTGTGTATCACTGTGTGTCACTGTGTGTGTGTGTGTCACTGTGTGTCACTGTGTGTGTGTCTGTGTGTGTGTGTCTGTGTGTGTCTTTGTGTGTGTGTGTCACTGTGTGTGTGTGTGTGTCTGTGTGTGTCTCTGTGTGTGTGTCTCTGTGTGTGTGTATCACTGTGTGTGTCTCTGTGTGTGTCTCTGTGTGTGTCTCTGTGTGTGTCTCTGTGTGTGTCTCTGTGTGTCTCTGTGTGAGTCTCTGTGTGAGTCTCTGTGTGTATCACTGTGTGTGTCTCTGTGTGTGTCTCTGTGTGTCTCTGTGTGTGTGTCTCTGTGTGTGTGTCTCTGTGTGTGTGTGTATCACTGTGTGTGTCTCTGTGTGTGTCTCTGTGTGTGTCTCTGTGTGTGTCTCTGTGTGTGTCTCTGTGTGTGTCTCTGTGTGTCTGTGTGTGCCTGTGTCTCTGTGTGTGTCTGTGTGTGTGTCTCTGTGTGAGTCTGTGTGTCTGTGTGTGTCTGTGTGTTTCTCTGTGTGTGTCTGTGTGTGTGTCTCTGTGTGAGTCTCTGTGCGTGTCTCTGTGTGTGTGTCTCTGTGTGTGTGTCTCTGTGTGTGTGTCTCTGTGTGTGTGTGTGTCTGTGTGTGTCACTGTGTGTGTCACTGTGTGTGTCTCTGTGTGTGTCTGTGTGTGAGTCTCTGTGTGTGCCTCTGTGTGTGCCTCTGTGTGTGCCTCTGTGTGTATGTCTCTGTGTGAGTCTCTGTGTGAGTGTCTGTGTGAGTCTCTGTGTGTGTGTCTGTGTGTGTGTCTGTGTGTGTGTCTCTGTGTGTGTCTCTGTGTGTGTCTCTGTGTGTGTCTGTGTGTGTCTGTGTGTCTGAGTTTCTGTGGGTGTCTCTGTGGGTGTCTCTGTGTGTGTCTCTGTGTGTGTCTCTGTGTGTGTCTCTGTGTGTGTCTCTGTGTGTGTCTCTGTGTGTGTCTCTGTGTGTGTCTCTGTGTGTGTCTCTGTGTGTGTGTGTGTGTGTGTGACTCTGTGTGTGTCTCTGTGTGTGTCTCTGTGTGTGTCTCTGTGTGTGTCTCTGTGTGTGTCTCTGTGTGTGTGTGTGTGTGTCTCTGTGTGTGTGTGTGTGTGTGACTCTGTGTGTGTGTGTGTGTGACTCTGTGTGTGTGTGTGTGTGTCTCTGTGTGTGTGTGTGTGTGTCTCTGTGTGTGTGTGTCTCTGTGTGTGTGTGTCTCTGTGTGTGTCTCTGTGTGTGTCTCTGTGTGTGTCTCTGTGTGTGTCTCTGTGTGTGTCTCTGTGTGTGTCTCTGTGTGTGTCTCTGTGTGTGTCTCTGTGTGTGTCTCTGTGTGTGTCTCTGTGTGTGTCTCTGTGTGTGTCTCTGTGTGTGTCTCTGTGTGTGTCTCTGTGTGTGTCTCTGTGTGTGTCTCTGTGTGTGTCTCTGTGTGTGTCTCTGTGTGTGTCTCTGTGTGTGTCTCTGTGTGTGTCTCTGTGTGTGTCTCTGTGTGTGTCTCTGTGTGTGTCTCTGTGTGTGTCTCTGTGTGTGTCTCTGTGTGTGTCTCTGTGTGTGTCTCTGTGTGTCTCTCTGTGTGTCTCTCTGTGTGTCTCTCTGTGTGTGTCTCTGTGTGTGTCTCTGTGTGAGTCTCTGTGTGAGTCTCTGTGTGTGTCTCTGTGTGTCTCTGTGTGTGTCTCTGTGTGTGTCTCTGTGTGAGTCTGTGTGTTTCTCTGTGTGTCTGTGTGTGTCTGTGTCTCTGTGTGTGTCTGTGTGTGTGTCTCTGTGTGAGTCTGTGTGTCTGTGTGTGTCTGTGTGTTTCTCTGTGTGTGTCTGTGTGTGTGTCTCTGTGTGTGTCTCTGTGTGTGTCTCTGTGTGTGTCTCTGTGTGTGTCTCTGTGTGTGTCTCTGTGTGTGTCTCTGTGTGTGTCTCTGTGTGTGTCTCTGTGTGTGTCTCTGTGTGTTTCTCTGTGTGTGTCTGTGTGTGTCTGTGTCTCTGTGTGTGTCTGTGTGTGTGTCTCTGTGTGTGTGTCTCTGTGTGTGTGTCTCTGTGTGTCTCTGTGTGTGTCACTGTGTGTGTCACTGTGTGTGTCACTGTGTGTGTCACTGTGTGTGTCACTGTGTGTGTCACTGTGTGTGTCACTGTGTGTGTCACTGTGTGTGTCTCTGTGTGTGTCTCTGTGTGTGTCTGTGTGTGTGTCTGTGTGTGTGTCTCTGTGTGTGTCTCTGTGTGTGCCTCTGTGTGAGTCTCTGTGTGAGTCTCTGTGTGAGTCTCTGTGTGAGTCTCTGTGTGAGTCTCTGTGTGTGTGTCTGTGTGTGTGTCTGTGTGTGTGTCTGTGTGTGTGTCTGTGTGTGTGTCTGTGTGTGTGTCTGTGTGTGTGTCTGTGTGTGTGTCTGTGTGTGTGTCTCTGTGTGTGTCTCTGTGTGTGTCTGTGTGTGTGTCTGTGTGTGTGTCTGTGTGTGTGTCTGTGTGTGTCTCTGTGTGTGTCTCTGTGTGTCTCTCTGTGTGTGTCTCTGTGTGTGTCTCTGTGTGTGTCTCTGTGTGTGTCTCTGTGTGTGTCTCTGTGTGTGTCTCTGTGTGTGTCTCTGTGTGTGTCTCTGTGTGTGTCTCTGTGTGTGTCTCTGTGTGTGTCTCTGTGTGTGTCTCTGTGTGTGTCTCTGTGTGTGTCTCTGTGTGTGTCTCTGTGTGTGTCTCTGTGTGTGTCTCTGTGTGTGTCTCTGTGTGTGTCTCCGTGAGTCTCCGTGTGTCTGTGTCTCTGTGTGTGTGTCTGTGTGTCCCCGTGTCTCTCTCTGTGTCTCTCTCTGTCTCTCTACCCACCTGTTTGGCGCTGCCACAGTCTCTGCACAGCGCTGCCAGCAGGCAGCAGCAGCGACTGAACAAGGCCCCCGTGTCTCTCTGTGTGTCTCTGTGTGTCTCTCTGTGTCTCTCTCTCTCTCTCCGTGTCTCTGTGTCTCTCTCTGTCTCTCTACCCACCTGTTTGGCGCTGTCACAGTCCCTGCACAGCGCTGCCAGCAGGCAGCAGCAGCGACTGAACAAGGCTCCGGTGGCGTCCGAGCCCCTGGCCAGCACCAACGTGCGCAGCAGCAGCACCGGCCAACGGCGATCGGCACGCACCGCAGGTGCCGTCACCTCGTACTGACACACAGAGACACACACAGAGACACACACACACACACACACAGAGACACACACACACACACACAGAGACACACACAGAGACACACACACACACACACACAGAGATCACACAAACACACACACAGAGACACACACACACACACACACGTACACACACACACACACACAGAGACACACACACACACACACAGAGATCACAGACACACACACACACACGTACACACACACACACACGTACACACACACACACACACGTACACACACACAGACGTACACACACGTATACACACACACACACACGCACACACACACACACCCACCCACTCACCCACCCACCCACGCACTCACCCACCCACCCACGCACTCACCCACCCACTCACCCACCCACCCACCCACTCACTCACCCACCCACCCACTCACTCACCCACCCACCCACTCACTCACCCACCCACCCACTCACCCACCCACCCACCCAACCACCCACCCACCCACTCACCCACCCACACACTCACCCACTCACCCACCCACCCACTCACCCACCCACCCACCCACCTTGGCCAGGTTGAGCAGCACTGTGACCCCCAGTAGCGAGGCCTCCAGGCTGGGCAGGCTGCGGTTACAGGATCCCAGCAGCGTGAGCAGCTCCGTCGCCGCCCCCAGAGACACCAGCGACTCACAGCACTCACGTGACAGGCGCGTGCACACCTCTAGGGGAGGGGGTGAGGGGGGGGGGTGGTGAGGGTGAGGGGGGGGTGAGGGGGGTGAGGGGGGTGGTGGTGGTGAGGGTGGTGGTGGTATGTGTGTCTCTGTGTGTGTGTGTGTCTCTGTGTGTGTGTGTGTCTCTGTGTGTGTGTGCGTCTCTGTGTGTGTGTGTGTGTCTCTGTGTGTGTGTGTCACTATGTGTGTGTGTCTCTGTGTGTGTGTGCGCGTCTCTGTCTCTGTGTGTGTGTGCGTCTCTGTGTGTGTGTGCGTCTCTGTGTGTGTGTCACTATGTGTGTGTGTCTCTGTGTGTGTGTGTGCGTCTCTGTGTCTCTGTGTGTGTGTGCGTCTCTCTGTGTGTGTGTGTCTCTGTGTGTGTGTGTCACTATGTGTGTGTGTCTGTGTGTGTGTGTGCGTCTCTGTGTCTCTGTGTGTGTGTGCGTCTCTGTGTCTCTGTGTGTGTGTGCGTCTCTGTGTGTGTGTGTGTCTCTGTGTGTGTGTGTCACTATGTGTGTGTGTCACTATGTGTGTGTGTGCGTCTCTGTGTCTCTGTGTGTGTGTGCGTCTCTGTGTGTGTGTGCGTCTCTGTGTCTCTGTGTGTGTGTGCGTCTCTGTGTGTGTGTGCGTCTCTGTGTGTGTGTCTCTGTGTGTGTCTCCGTGAGTCTGTGTGTCT
>NW_027620572.1:85671-90671 GCF_964198595.1 Lampetra fluviatilis | reverse complement strand
GTCACTGTGTGTGTGTGTGTGTCTGTGTGTGTCTCTGTGTGTGTGTCTCTGTGTGTGTGTATCACTGTGTGTGTCTCTGTGTGTGTCTCTGTGTGTGTCTCTGTGTGTGTCTCTGTGTGTGTCTCTGTGTGTCTCTGTGTGAGTCTCTGTGTGAGTCTCTGTGTGTATCACTGTGTGTGTCTCTGTGTGTGTCTCTGTGTGTCTCTGTGTGTGTGTCTCTGTGTGTGTGTCTCTGTGTGTGTGTGTATCACTGTGTGTGTCTCTGTGTGTGTCTCTGTGTGTGTCTCTGTGTGTGTCTCTGTGTGTGTCTCTGTGTGTGTCTCTGTGTGTGTCTCTGTGTGTGTCTCTGTGTGTCTGTGTGTGTCTGTGTCTCTGTGTGTGTCTGTGTGTGTGTCTCTGTGTGAGTCTGTGTGTCTGTGTGTGTCTGTGTGTTTCTCTGTGTGTGTCTGTGTGTGTGTCTCTGTGTGAGTCTCTGTGCGTGTCTCTGTGTGTGTGTCTCTGTGTGTGTGTCTCTGTGTGTGTGTCTCTGTGTGTGTGTGTGTCTGTGTGTGTCACTGTGTGTGTCACTGTGTGTGTCACTGTGTGTGTCTCTGTGTGTGTCTGTGTGTGAGTCTCTGTGTGTGCCTCTGTGTGTGCCTCTGTGTGTGCCTCTGTGTGTATGTCTCTGTGTGAGTCTCTGTGTGAGTGTCTGTGTGAGTCTCTGTGTGTGTGTCTGTGTGTGTGTCTGTGTGTGTGTCTCTGTGTGTGTCTCTGTGTGTGTCTCTGTGTGTGTCTGTGTGTGTCTGTGTGTCTGAGTTTCTGTGGGTGTCTCTGTGGGTGTCTCTGTGTGTGTCTCTGTGTGTGTCTCTGTGTGTGTCTCTGTGTGTGTCTCTGTGTGTGTCTCTGTGTGTGTCTCTGTGTGTGACTCTGTGTGTGTCTCTGTGTGTGTCTCTGTGTGTGTCTCTGTGTGTGTCTCTGTGTGTGTCTCTGTGTGTGTCTCTGTGTGTGTGTGTGTGTGTGTCTCTGTGTGTGTGTGTGTGTGTGACTCTGTGTGTGTGTGTGTGTGACTCTGTGTGTGTGTGTGTGTGACTGTGTGTGTCTCTGTGTGTGTGTGTCTCTGTGTGTGTCTCTGTGTGTGTCTCTGTGTGTGTCTCTGTGTGTGTCTCTGTGTGTGTCTCTGTGTGTGTCTCTGTGTGTGTCTCTGTGTGTGTCTCTGTGTGTGTCTCTGTGTGTGTCTCTGTGTGTGTCTCTGTGTGTGTCTCTGTGTGTGTCTCTGTGTGTGTCTCTGTGTGTGTCTCTGTGTGTGTCTCTGTGTGTGTCTCTGTGTGTGTCTCTGTGTGTGTCTCTGTGTGTGTCTCTGTGTGTGTCTCTGTGTGTGTCTCTGTGTGTGTCTCTGTGTGTGTCTCTGTGTGTGTCTCTGTGTGTGTCTCTGTGTGTGTCTCTGTGTGTGTCTCTGTGTGTGTCTCTGTGTGTGTCTCTGTGTGTGTCTCTCTGTGTGTCTCTCTGTGTGTCTCTCTGTGTGTCTCTCTGTGTGTCTCTCTGTGTGTCTCTCTGTGTGTGTCTCTGTGTGAGTCTGTGTGTCTCTGTGTGTCTCTGTGTGTGTCTCTGTGTGTGTCTCTGTGTGAGTCTGTGTGTTTCTCTGTGTGTCTGTGTGTGTCTGTGTCTCTGTGTGTGTCTGTGTGTGTGTCTCTGTGTGAGTCTGTGTGTCTGTGTGTGTCTGTGTGTTTCTCTGTGTGTGTCTGTGTGTGTGTCTCTGTGTGTGTCTCTGTGTGTGTCTCTGTGTGTGTCTCTGTGTGTGTCTCTGTGTGTGTCTCTGTGTGTGTCTCTGTGTGTGTCTCTGTGTGTGTCTGTGTGTGTCTGTGTCTCTGTGTGTGTCTGTGTGTGTGTCTCTGTGTGTGTGTCTCTGTGTGTGTGTCTCTGTGTGTGTGTGTGTCTCTGTGTGTGTCACTGTGTGTGTCACTGTGTGTGTCACTGTGTGTGTCACTGTGTGTGTCACTGTGTGTGTCACTGTGTGTGTCACTGTGTGTGTCACTGTGTGTGTCTCTGTGTGTGTCTGTGTGTGTGTCTGTGTGTGTGTCTGTGTGTGTGTCTCTGTGTGTGTCTCTGTGTGAGTCTCTGTGTGAGTCTCTGTGTGAGTCTCTGTGTGTGTGTCTGTGTGTGTGTCTGTGTGTGTGTCTGTGTGTGTGTCTGTGTGTGTGTCTGTGTGTGTGTCTGTGTGTGTGTCTCTGTGTGTGTCTCTGTGTGTGTCTCTGTGTGTGTCTGTGTGTGTGTCTGTGTGTGTGTCTGTGTGTGTGTCTGTGTGTGTGTCTGTGTGTGTCTGTGTGTCTCTCTGTGTGTGTCTCTGTGTGTCTCTCTGTGTGTGTCTCTGTGTGTGTCTCTGTGTGTGTCTCTGTGTGTGTCTCTGTGTGTGTCTCTGTGTGTGTCTCTGTGTGTGTCTCTGTGTGTGTCTCTGTGTGTGTCTCTGTGTGTGTCTCTGTGTGTGTCTCTGTGTGTGTCTCTGTGTGTGTCTCTGTGTGTGTCTCTGTGTGTGTCTCTGTGTGTGTCTCTGTGTGTGTCTCTGTGTGTGTCTCCGTGAGTCTCCGTGTGTCTGTGTCTCTGTGTGTGTGTCTGTGTGTCCCCGTGTCTCTCTCTGTGTCTCTCTCTGTCTCTCTACCCACCTGTTTGGCGCTGCCACAGTCTCTGCACAGCGCTGCCAGCAGGCAGCAGCAGCGACTGAACAAGGCCCCCGTGTCTCTCTGTGTGTCTCTGTGTGTCTCTCTGTGTCTCTCTCTCTCTCTCCGTGTCTCTGTGTCTCTCTCTGTCTCTCTACCCACCTGTTTGGCGCTGTCACAGTCCCTGCACAGCGCTGCCAGCAGGCAGCAGCAGCGACTGAACAAGGCTCCGGTGGCGTCCGAGCCCCTGGCCAGCACCAACGTGCGCAGCAGCAGCACCGGCCAACGGCGATCGGCACGCACCGCAGGTGCCGTCACCTCGTACTGACACACAGAGACACACACAGAGACACACACACACACACACACAGAGACACACACACACACACACACAGAGACACACACACACACACACAGAGACACACACAGAGACACACACACACACAGAGACACACACAGAGACACACACACACACACAGAGATCACACAAACACACGTACACACACACACACACACGTACACACACACAGAGACACACACACACACACACAGAGATCACAGACACACACACACACACGTACACACACACACACACGTACACACACACACACACACGTACACACACACAGACGTACACACACGTATACACACACACACACACGCACACACACACACACCCACCCACTCACCCACCCACCCACGCACTCACCCACCCACTCACCCACCCACCCACCCACTCACTCACCCACCCACCCACTCACTCACCCACCCACCCACCCACTCACCCACCCACCCACCCACTCACTCACCCACCCACCCACTCACTCACCCACCCACCCACTCACTCACCCACCCACCCACTCACCCACCCACCCACCCAACCACCCACCCACCCACTCACCCACCCACCCACTCACCCACCCACCCACTCACCCACTCACCCACCCACCCACTCACCCACTCACCCACCCACCCACCCACTCACCCACCCACCCACCCACTCACCCACCCACCCACCCACTCACCCACCCACCCACCCACTCACCCACGCACTCACCCACCCACCCACTCACATACCCACCCACCCACTCACCCACCCACCCACCCACCCACCCACCCACTCACCCACCCACCCACTCACCCACTCACCCACTCACCCACCCACCCACCTTGGCCAGGTTGAGCAGCACTGTGACCCCCAGTAGCGAGGCCTCCAGGCTGGGCAGGCTGCGGTTACAGGATCCCAGCAGCGTGAGCAGCTCCGTCGCCGCCCCCAGAGACACCAGCGACTCACAGCACTCACGTGACAGGCGCGTGCACACCTCTAGGGGAGGGGGTGAGGGGGGGGGGTGGTGAGGGTGAGGTGAGGGGGGTGAGGGGGGTGAGGGGGGTGGTGGTGGTGAGGGTGGTGGTGGTATGTGTGTCTCTGTGTGTGTGTGTGTCTCTCTGTGTGTGTGTGCGTCTCTGTGTGTGTGTGTGTGTCTCTGTGTGTGTGTGTCACTATGTGTGTGTGTCTCTGTGTGTGTGTGCGTCTCTGTCTCTGTGTGTGTGTGCGTCTCTGTGTGTGTGTGCGTCTCTGTGTGTGTGTCACTATGTGTGTGTGTCTCTGTGTGTGTGTGTGCGTCTCTGTGTCTCTGTGTGTGTGTGCGTCTCTCTGTGTGTGTGTGTCTCTGTGTGTGTGTGTCACTATGTGTGTGTGTCTGTGTGTGTGTGTGCGTCTCTGTGTCTCTGTGTGTGTGTGCGTCTCTGTGTCTCTGTGTGTGTGTGCGTCTCTGTGTGTGTGTGTGTCTCTGTGTGTGTGTGTCACTGTGTGTGTCACTATGTGTGTGTGTCACTATGTGTGTGTGTGCGTCTCTGTGTCTCTGTGTGTGTGTGCGTCTCTGTGTGTGTGTGCGTCTCTGTGTCTCTGTGTGTGTGTGCGTCTCTGTGTGTGTGTGCGTCTCTGTGTGTGTGTCTCTGTGTGTGTCTCCGTGAGTCTGTGTGTCTCTGTGTGTCTCTGTGTGTGTCTCTGTGTGTGTCTCTGTGTGTGTCTCTGTGTGTGTCTCTGTGTGTGTCTCTGTGTGTGTCTCTGTGTGTGTCTCTGTGTGTGTCTCTGTGTGTGTCTCTGTGTGTGTCTCTGTGTGTGTCTCTGTGTGTGTCTCTGTGTGAGTCTGTGTGTCTGTGTGTGTCTGTGTGTTTCTCTGTGTGTGTCTGTGTGTGTGTCTCTGTGTGTGTCTCTGTGTGTGTCTCTGTGTGTGTCTCTGTGTGTGTCTCTGTGTGTGTCTCTGTGTGTTTCTCTGTGTGTGTCTGTGTGTGTCTGTGTGTGTCTGTGTCTCTGTGTGTGTCTGTGTGTGAGTCTCTGTGCGTGTCTGTGTGTGTGTCTCTGTGTGT
>NW_027620572.1:53171-78171 GCF_964198595.1 Lampetra fluviatilis | reverse complement strand
TGTGTCTCTGTGTGTGTCTCTGTGTGTGTCTCTGTGTGTGTCTCTGTGTGTGTCTCTGTGTGTGTCTCTGTGTGTGTCTCTGTGTGTGTCTCTGTGTGTGTCTCTGTGTGTGTGTCTGTGTGTGTCTGTGTGTCTGTGAGTTTCTGTGGGTGTCTCTGTGTGTGTCTCTGTGTGTGTCTCTGTGTGTGTCTCTGTGTGTGTCTCTGTGTGTGTCTCTGTGTGTGTCTCTGTGTGTGTCTCTGTGTGTGTCTCTGTGTGTGTCTCCGTGAGTCTCCGTGTGTCTGTGTCTCTGTGTGTGTGTCTGTGTGTCCCCGTGTCTCTCTCTGTGTCTCTCTCTGTCTCTCTACCCACCTGTTTGGCGCTGCCACAGTCTCTGCACAGCGCTGCCAGCAGGCAGCAGCAGCGACTGAACAAGGCCCCCGTGTCTCTCTGTGTGTCTCTGTGTGTCTCTCTGTGTCTCTCTCTCTCTCTCCGTGTCTCTGTGTCTCTCTCTGTCTCTCTACCCACCTGTTTGGCGCTGTCACAGTCCCTGCACAGCGCTGCCAGCAGGCAGCAGCAGCGACTGAACAAGGCCCCCGTGTCTCTCTGTGTGTCTCTGTGTGTCTCTCTGTGTCTCTCTCTCTCTCTCCGTGTCTCTGTGTCTCTCTCTGTCTCTCTACCCACCTGTTTGGCGCTGTCACAGTCCCTGCACAGCGCTGCCAGCAGGCAGCAGCAGCGACTGAACAAGGCTCCGGTGGCGTCCGAGCCCCTGGCCAGCACCAACGTGCGCAGCAGCAGCACCGGCCAACGGCGATCGGCACGCACCGCAGGTGCCGTCACCTCGTACTGACACACAGAGACACACACAGAGACACACACACACACACAGAGACACACACAGAGACACACACACACACAGAGATCACACAGACACACGTACACACACACACACACACAGAGATCACACACACACACACACAGAGACAGACACACACACACAGACACACACACACACAGACACACACACACAGACACACACACACACACAGAGACAGACACACACACACACAGAGACAGACACACACACACACAGAGACAGACACACACACACAGAGACAGACACACACACACAGAGACAGACACACACACACAGAGACAGACACACACACACAGAGACAGACACACACACACAGAGACAGACACACACACACACAGAGACACACACACACAGAGACACACACACACAGAGACACACACACACACACAGACACACACACACACAGAGACACACACACACACACACAGAGACACACACACACACAGAGACACACACACACACAGAGACACACACACACACAGAGACACACACACACACAGAGACACACACACACACAGACACACACACACACACACGTATACACGTGTACACACACACACGTACACACACACACACACGTATACACGTGTACACACACACACGTACACACACACACACACAGAGATCACACAGACACACGTACACACACACACACAGAGATCACACAGACACACGCACACACACACACACACGTATACACACACACAGAGAGATCACACACACACACACACACACGTATACACACACCCACCCACTCACCCACCCACCCACCCACCCACCCACCCACCCACCCACTCACCCACCCACTCACCCACCCACCCACCCACCCACTCACCCACCCACCCACCCACTCACCCACCCACCCACCCACGCACTCACCCACCCACCCACCCACGCACTCACCCACCCACCCACCCACCCACCCACTCACCCACCCACCCACCCACTCACCCACCCACCCACTCACATACCCACCCACCCACCCACTCACCCACCCACCCACCCACCCACTCACCCACCCACCCACCCACTCACCCACTCACCCACTCACCCACCCACCCACCTTGGCCAGGTTGAGCAGCACTGTGACCCCCAGTAGCGAGGCCTCCAGGCTGGGCAGGCTGCGGTTACAGGATCCCAGCAGCGTGAGCAGCTCCGTCACCGCCCCCAGAGACACCAGCGACTCACAGCACTCACGTGACAGGCGCGTGCACACCTCTAGGGGAGGGGGTGAGGGGGGGTGGTGAGGGTGAGGGGGGGGTGAGGGCGGTGAGGGGGGTGAGGGGGGAGGGGGTGGTGAGGGTGAGGGGGGGGGTGAGGGGGGTGAGGGGGGTGGTGGTGGTGAGGGTGGTGGTGGTATGTGTGTCTCTGTGTGTGTGTGTGTGTCTCTGTGTGTGTGTGTGCGTCTCTGTGTGTGTGTGTGCGTCTCTGTGTGTGTGTGCGTCTCTGTGTGTGTGTGCGTCTCTGTGTGTGTGTGCGTCTCTGTGTGTGTGTGCGTCTCTGTGTGTGTGTGCGTCTCTGTGTGTGTGTGCGTCTCTGTGTGTGTGTGCGTCTCTGTGTGTCTCTGTGTGTGTGTGTGTCTGTGTGTGTCTCTGTGTGTGTCTCTGTCTCTGTGTGTGTGTGCGTCTCTGTGTGTGTGTGCGTCTCTGTGTGTGTGTGCGTCTCTGTGTGTGTGTGCGTCTCTGTGTGTGTGTGCGTCTCTGTGTGTGTGTGCGTCTCTGTGTGTGTGTGCGTCTCTGTGTGTGTGTGCGTCTCTGTGTGTGTGTGCCTCTATGTGTGTCTCTGTGTGTGTGTGTGTCTGTGTGTGTGTGTCTCTGTGTGTGTCTCTGTGTGTGTCTCTGTCTCTGTGTGTGTGTCTCTGTGTGTCTCTCTGTGTGTGTGTCTCTGTCTCTGTGTGTGTGTGCGTCTCTGTGTGTGTGTGCGTCTCTGTGTGTGTGCGTCACTATGTGTGTGCGTCTCTGTGTGTGTGTGCGTCTCTGTGTGTGTGTGCGTCTCTGTGTGTGTGTGCGTCTCTGTGTGTGTGTGCGTCTCTGTGTGTGTGTGCGTCTCTGTGTGTGTGTGCGTCTCTGTGTGTGTGTGCGTCTCTGTGTGTGTGTGCCTCTATGTGTGTGTGTGTCTCTGTGTCTCTGTGTGTGTCTCTGTGTGTGTCTCTGTGTGTGTCTCTGTGTGTGTCTCTGTGTGTGTCTCTGTGTGTGTCTCTGTGTGTGTGTGCGTCTCTGTGTGTGTGTGTCACTATGTGTGTGTGTCACTATGTGTGTGTGTGTGTCACTATGTGTGTGTGCGTCTCTGTGTGTGTGTGTGTCACTATGTGTGTGTGTGTCTCTGTGTGTGTGTGCGTCTCTGTGTGTGTGTGCGTCTATGTGTGTGTGTGCGTCTATGTGTGTGTGTGTCTCTGTGTGTGTGTGCGTCTGTGTCTCTGTGTGTGTGTGCGTCTCTGTGTGTGTGCGCCTCTATGTGTGTGTGTGTGTGTCTGTGTGTGTCTCTCTGTGTGTGTATCTCTGTGTGTGTCTGTGTGGGTCTGTGTCTGTGTGTGTGTCTGTGTCTCTGTGTCTCTGTGTCTCTGTGTCTGTGTGTCTGTGTCTGTGTCTGTGTGTGTGTGTCTGTGTGTGTGTGTCTGTGTGTGTGTGTCTGTGTGTGTGTGTCTGTGTGTGTGTGTCTGTGTGTGTGTGTCTGTGTGTGTGTGTGTGTGTGTCTGTGTGTGTGTGTCTGTGTGTGTGTGTGTGTCTGTGTGTGTGTCTGTGTGTGTGTGTGTGTCTGTGTCTGTGTGTGTGTCTGTGTGTGTGTGTGTGTCTGTGTCTGTGTGTGTGTCTGTGTGTGTGTGTCTGTGTGTCTGTGTGTGTGTGTCTGTGTGTGTCTGTGTGTGTGTGTGTGTGTGTCTGTGTGTCTGTGTGTGTCTGTGTGTGTCTGTGTGTGTCTGTGTGTGTGTACAACTCACCCAGGTGGTGCAGTTCCACCAGCACGCCGGACATGTAGCGCTGCCTCAGCTGAGCCAGCGCTGAGTGGGCACGTTGACCCAGCGTGACCGTCCCACTCACCACTCTACCCACCACTCCACCCACACGTCCACCCACACGTCCACCCACACGTCCACCCACACGTCCACCCACCACTCCACCCACCACTCCACCCACCACTCCACCCACCACTCCACCCACACGTCCAGCTGGTGGTGGTGCGGCGCTGTGACGACCAGGACGGGCTGCCAACAGGCGACGGACACAGCGGCCTCTCCACACCGCCTGCGGAGAGAGGGAGTGGTGGGATGACGGTGATCACTCAGTCAGTCAGTCAGTCACTCAGTCAGTCACTCAGGCAGTCAGTCACTCAGTCAGTCACTAACTCACTCAGCCACCCAGTCACCCAGTCACTCAGTCACTCAGTCAGTCACTCAGCCACCCACCCACCCACCCACCCACCACCACCCACCACCACCCCCACCCACCCACCCACCCACCCACCCACCCACCCACTCACCCACTCACCCACTCACCCACTCACCCACCCACCCACCCACCCCACCACCACCACCACCCCCACCCACCCACCCACCTGTATACACACAGTAGCTCTCTTGAGCGTCACCCAACGTCGCCGTGCCGCCAGTCCCCGCACCGCCGCCTGGATGAGGGTGGCTGCCTGCGTCTGGCGCTGGTGCCGCACGACGGACGAGCAGCGTCGCCACCAGCGCTGCGGGAGAGAGACGCGGGGGTCTTTACGTGTGTCCGTGTGTGTCTATGTGTCCGTGTGTGTCTATGTGTCCGTGTGTGCGTGTGTGCGTGTCTGTGTGTGTCTTTATGTGTCTGTCTTTATGTGTGTCCGTGTGCGTCTCTACGTAGACATGTGTCTATCTGTGTGTCTACATAGACATGTATCTATCTGTGTGTGTGTGTCTGTGTGTCTAAGTGTCCGTGTGTGTCTATGTGTGCGTGTCTGTCTATGTGCGTGTCTGTGTTTCTATGTGTGTGTGTCTGTGTGTCTATGTGCGTGTGTCTGTGTGTGTCTGTGTGTCTATGTGTGTGTCTCTGTGTGTCTGTGTCCGTGTGTGTCTCTACGTAGACATGTGTCTATCTGTGTGTGTCGCTACACAGACATGTGTCTATGTGTGTGTGTCTGTGTGTGTGTGTGTGTCTGTGTGTGTGTGTCTGCATAGACATGGGTCTGTGTGTGTGTCTATGTAGAGACACAAAGACGCACAGAGATAGACACCCACCCACCCCCACCACCACCCACCCACCCACACCACCCACACACTCACCCACCCCACTCACCACCACCACCACCACCCCCACCCACTCCCTCACCCACCACCCACTCCCTCACCCACCACCACCCCCCCCACCACCCCCACCACCACCCACCCACCCACCCACCACCACCACCCCCACCCACTCCCTCACCCACCACCACTACCACCCCCACCCACCCCCACCACCACCACCACCACCCCCACTCACCCACCACCACCACCCACTCCCACCACCCCCACCCACTCCCTCACCACCCACTCCCACCACCCACCACCCCCACCCACTCCCACCACCCCCACCACCCCCACCCACCACCCCCACCACCCCCACCCACCACCACCACCCACTCCCACCACCCCCACCACCCACTCCCACCACCCCCACCACCCCCACCCACCACCACCACCACCCCCACTCACCCACCCCCACCCACTCCCACCACCCCCACCACCCCCACCCACCACCCCCACCACCCCCACCCACCCCCACCACCCCCACCCACTCCCTCACCACCCACTCCCTCACCCACCACCACCCCCACCCACTCCCACCACCCCCACCCACTCCCACCACCCCCACCCACTCCCACCACCCCCACCCACTCCCACCACCCCCACCACCCCCACCCACCACCACCACCACCCCCACTCACCCACCCCCACCACCCACTCCCACCACCCACTCCCACCACCCCCACCCACCCCCACCACCCCCACCCACCCCCACCACCCCCACCCACTCCCTCACCACCCACTCCCTCACCCACCACCACCCCCACCCACTCCCACCACCCCCACCCACCCCCACCACCCCCACCCACTCCCACCACCCCCACCCACTCCCACCACCCCCACCCACTCCCACCACCCACTCCCTCACCCCCCACCCACCACCACCACCCACTCCCACCACCCCCACCCACTCCCACCACCCCCACCCACTCCCACCACCCCCACCCACTCCCACCACCCCCACCCACTCCCACCACCCACTCCCACTCCCACCACCCCCACCCACTCCCACCACCCCCACCCACTCCCACCACCCCCACCCACTCCCACCACCCACTCCCTCACCCCCCACCCACCACCACCACCCACTCCCACCACCCCCACCCACTCCCACCACCCCCACCCACTCCCACCACCCCCACCCACTCCCACCACCCCCACCCACTCCCACCACCCCCACCCACTCTCACCACCCCCACCACCCACTCCCTCACCCACCACCCCCACCCACTCACCCCCACCACCCACTCCCACCACCCCCACCCACTCCCACCACCCCCACCCACTCTCACCACCCCCACCCACTCCCACCACCCCCACCCACTCCCACCACCCCCACCCACTCCCACCACCCCCACCCACTCCCACCACCCCCACCCACTCCCACCACCCCCACCCACTCCCACCACCCCCACCCACTCCCACCACCCCCACCCACTCCCACCACCCCCACCCACTCCCACCACCCCCACCCACTCCCACCACCCCCACCCACTCCCACCACCCCCACCCACTCCCACCACCCCCACCCACTCTCACCACCCCCACCCACTCCCACCACCCCCACCCACTCTCACCACCCCCACCACCCACTCCCTCACCCACCACCCCCACCCACTCACCCCCACCACCCACTCCCACCACCCCCACCCACTCCCACCACCCCCACCCACTCTCACCACCCCCACCCACTCCCACCACCCCCACCCACTCCCACCACCCCCACCCACTCCCACCACCCCCACCCACTCCCACCACCCCCACCCACTCCCACCACCCCCACCCACTCCCACCACCCCCACCCACTCCCACCACCCCCACCCACTCCCACCACCCCCACCCACTCCCACCACCCCCACCCACTCCCACCACCCCCACCCACTCCCACCACCCCCACCCACTCTCACCACCCCCACCCACTCTCACCACCCCCACCCACTCCCTCACCCACCACCACCTCCCCCACCCACCTGTATGGTGAGGACCTCTGCCAGGTTCTGTGAGCCTCTGACCAGCGACGGGCTGAGTCTCTCCGCCCTCTGGGTGGGGGGGAGAGGGGGGGGTGGGTGAGTGAGTGGGTGAGTGGGTGGGTGGGTGAGTGGGTGGGTGAGTGGGTGGGAGAGGGGGGGGTGGGTGAGTGAGTGGGTGAGTGGGTGGGTGAGTGGGTGGGTGGGTGGGGGGGGAGAGGGGGGGGTGGGTGGGTGAGTGGGTGGGTGAGTGGGTGGGTGGGAGAGGGGGGGGTGAGTGGGTGAGTGGGTGAGTGGGTGAGTGAGTGGGTGGGTGAGTGGGTGGGGTGAGTGGGTGGGTGGGTGGGGGGGGAGAGGGGGGGGTGGGTGGGTGAGTGGGTGGGTGAGTGGGTGGGTGGGAGAGGGGGGGGTGGGTGGGTGAGTGGGTGAGTGGGTGAGTGGGTGGGTGAGTGGGTGGGTGAGTGGGTGGGTGAGTGGGTGAGTGGGTGGGTGAGTGAGTGGGTGGGTGGGTGAGTGGGTGGGTGAGTGGGTGGGTGGGTGGGTGGGTGAGTGGGTGAGTGGGTGGGTGAGTGGGTGGGTGGGTGGGTGAGTGGGTGGGTGAGTGGGTGGGTGAGTGGGTGGGTGAGTGGGTGAGTGGGTGGGTGGGTGAGTGGGTGGGTGAGTGGGTGGGTGGGTGGGGGGGAGAGGGGGGGGTGGGTGAGTGAGTGGGTGAGTGGGTGGGTGGGTGAGTGGGTGGGTGGGTGGGTGGGGGGGGAGAGGGGGGGGTGGGTGGGTGAGTGGGTGGGTGAGTGGGTGGGTGGGAGTGGGGGGTGGGTGGGGGGGTGGGTGGGTGAGTGGGTGAGTGGGTGGGTGAGTGGGTGGGTGAGTGGGTGGGTGAGTGGGTGAGTGGGTGGGTGAGTGAGTGGGTGGGTGGGTGGGTGAGTAAGTGGGTGGGTGGGTGGGTGAGTAAGTGGGGTGGGTGGGTGGGTGAGTGGGTGAGTGGGTGGGTGAGTGGGTGAGTGGGTGGGTGAGTGGGTGGGTGGGTGAGTGGGTGGGTGGGTGAGTGGGTGAGTGGGTGGGTGAATGGGTGGGTGAGTGGGTGGGTGAGTGGGTGAGTGAGTGGGTGGGTGGGTGAGTAAGTGGGTGGGTGGGTGAGTGGGTGAGTGGGTGGGTGAGTGGGTGGGTGAGTGGGTGGGTGAGTGGGTGGGTGGGTGGGTGGGTGAGTGGGTGGATGGGTGAGTGAGTGGGTGGGTGGGTGGGTGGGTGAGTGGGTGGGTGAGTGGGTGGGTGGGTGGGTGAGTGGGTGGGTCAGTGGGTGGGGTGGGTGAGTGGGTGGGTGAGTGGGTGGGTGGGTGAGTGGGTGGGTGGGTGGGTGAGTAAGTGGGTGGGTGGGTGGGTGAGTGGGTGAGTGAGTGGGTGGGTGAGTGGGTGAGTGGGTGGGTAGGTGAGTGTGTGGGTGGGTGAGTGAGTGGGTGGGTGGGTGAGTGGGTGGGTGGGTGAGTGGGTGGGTGAGTGGGTGGGTGCGTGGGTGGGTGAGTAAGTGGGTGGGTGGGTGAGTGAGTGGGTGGGTGAGTGGGTGGGTGAGTGGGTGGGTGAGTGGGTGAGTGGGTGGGTGAGTGGGTGGGTGGGTGAGTGAGTGGGTGGGTGTGGTGGGTGGGTGGGTGAGTGAGTGAGTGGGTGGGTGGGTGGGTGGGTGAGTAAGTGGGTGGGTGAGTGGGTGAGTGGGTGGGTGAGTGGGTGGGTGAGTGGGTGGGTAGGTGAGTGTGTGGGTGGGTGAGTGAGTGGGTGAGTGAGTGGGTGGGTGGGTGAGTGAGTGGGTGGGTGAGTGGGTGGGTGCGTGGGTGGGTGAGTAAGTGGGTGGGTGGGTGAGTGGGTGGGTGAGTGGGTGGGTGAGTGGGTGGGTGGGTGAGTGAGTGGGTGGGTGGGTGGGTGGGTGGGTGAGTGAGTGGGTGGGTGAGTGGGTGGGTGGGTGGGTGAGTGAGTGGGTGGGTGGGTGAGTGGGTGAGTGAGTGGGTGGGTGGGTGAGTAAGTGGGTGGGTGGGTGAGTGGGTGAGTGGGTGGGTGAGTGGGTGGGTGAGTGGGTGGGTGAGTGGGTGGGTGGGTGGGTGGGTGAGTGGGTGGATGGGTGAGTGAGTGGGTGGGTGGGTGGGTGGGTGAGTGGGTGGGTGAGTGGGTGGGTGGGTGGGTGAGTGGGTGGGTCAGTGGGTGGGTGGGTGAGTGGGTGGGTGAGTGGGTGGGTGGGTGAGTGGGTGGGTGGGTGGGTGAGTAAGTGGGTGGGTGGGTGGGTGAGTGGGTGAGTGAGTGGGTGGGTGAGTGGGTGAGTGGGTGGGTAGGTGAGTGTGTGGGTGGGTGAGTGAGTGGGTGGGTGGGTGAGTGGGTGGGTGGGTGAGTGGGTGGGTGAGTGGGTGGGTGCGTGGGTGGGTGAGTAAGTGGGTGGGTGGGTGAGTGAGTGGGTGGGTGAGTGGGTGGGTGAGTGGGTGGGTGAGTGAGTGGGTGGTGGGTGGGTGAGTGAGTGGGTGGGTGAGTGGGTGGGTGGGTGAGTGGGTGGGTGAGTGGGTGGGTGAGTGGGTGAGTGGGTGGGTGAGTGGGTGGGTGGGTGAGTGAGTGGGTGGGTGAGTGGGTGGGTGGGTGGGTGAGTGGGTGGGTGAGTGGGTGGGTGGGTGAGTGGGTGAGTGAGTGGGTGGGTGGGTGGGGTGAGTGAGTGGGTGGGTGAGTGGGTGGGTGGGTGAGTGGGTGAGTGGGTGGGTGGGTGAGTGGGTGAGTGAGTGGGTGGGTGAGTGGGTGGGTGAGTGGGTGGGTGAGTGGGTGGGTGGGTGAGTGGGTGGGTGAGTGGGTGGGTGGGTGGGTGGGAGAAGGGGGGGTGGGTGGGTGAGTGGGTGGGTGAGTGGGTGGGTGGGTGGGTGGGGGGGAGAAGGGGGGGTGGGTGGGTGGGGTGAGTGGGTGGGTGAGTGAGTGGGTGGGTGAGTGGGTGGGTGGGTGAGTGGGTGGGTGAGTGGGTGGGTGGGTGGGTGAGTGGGTGGGTGAGTGAGTGAGTGAGTGGGTGGGTGAGTGAGTGAGTGGGTGGGTGAGTGAGTGGGTGGGTGAGTGAGTAAGTGGGTGGGTGGGTGAGTGGGTGGGTGAGTGGGTGGGTGGGTGGGTGGGTGGGTGAGTGAGTGAGTGGGTGGGTGGGTGAGTGGGTGAGTGGGTGAGTGGGTGGGTGAGTGAGTGAGTGAGTGAGTGAGTGGGTGGGTGAGTGAGTGGGTGGGTGGGTGAGTGAGTGAGTGAGTGGGTGGGTGAGTGAGTGGGTGGGTGGGTGAGTGAGTGAGTGGGTGGGTGAGTGGGTGGGTGGGTGGGTGAGTGAGTGGGTGAGTGGGTGAGTGGGTGAGTGGGTGAGTGAGTGGGTGGGTGGGTGGGTGGGTGAGTAAGTGGGTGGGTGAGTGGGTGGGTGAGTGGGTGGGTGAGTGGGTGGGTGGGTGAGTGGGTGGGTGGGTGAGTGGGTGGGTGAGTGGGTGGGTGGGTGAGTGGGTGAGTGGGTGGGTGGGTGAGTGGGTGGGTGAGTGGGTGAGTGAGTGAGTGGGTGGGTGGGTGGGTGAGTGGGTGGGTGGGTGAGTAAGTGAGTGGGTGGGTGGGTGAGTGGGTGGGTGAGTGGGTGGGTGGGTGAGTGGGTGGGTGAGTGGGTGAGTGGGTGGGTGAGTGGGTGGGTGAGTGGGAGAGGGGGGGGTGGGTGGGTGGGTGAGTGGGTGGGTGGGTGAGTGGGTGGGTGAGTGGGTGGGTGAGTGGGTGGGTGGGTGAGTGGGTGAGTGGGTGGGTGAGTGGGTGGGTGGGTGGGTGGGTGGGTGAGTGAGTGGGTGGGTGGGTGAGTAAGTGGGTGGGTGGGTGAGTGGGTGGGTGGGTGAGTGGGTGAGTGGGTGAGTGGGTGGGTGAGTGGGTGGGTGAGTGGGTGGGTGGGTGAGTGGGTGGGTGAGTGAGTGGGTGGGTGGGTAAGTGGGTGAGTAAGTGGGTGGGTGGGTGAGTGGGTGAGTGGGTGGGTGGGTGAGTGGGTGAGTGGGTGGGTGAGTGGGTGGGTGAGTGGGTGGGTGAGTGGGTGGGTGAGTGGGTGAGTGAGTGAGTGGGTGAGTGGGTGGGTGAGTGGGTGGGTGGGTGAGAAAGTGGGTGGGTGAGTGGGTGGGTGAGTGGGTGGGTGAGTGGGTGGGTGGGTGAGTGGGTGGGTGAGTGAGTGAGTGAGTGAGTGGGTGGGTGAGTGGGTGGGTGAGTGGGTGGGTGGGTGAGTGGGTGGGTGGGTGGGTGAGTGGGTGGGTGGGTGAGGGGGGGGTGGGTGGGTGAGTGGGTGGGTGGGTGAGTGGGTGGGTGGGTGAGTGGGTGAGTGAGTAGGTGGGTGAGTGGGTGGGTGAGTGAGTGGGTGGGTAGGTGGGTGGGTGAGTGAGTGGGTGGGTGAGTGGGTGGGTGAGTAAGTGGGTGGGTGGGTGGGTGAGTAAGTGGGTGGGTGGGTGGGTGAGTGGGTGAGTGGGTGGGTGAGTGGGTGAGTGGGTGGGTGAGTGGGTGAGTGGGTGGGTGGGTGGGTGAGTGGGTGGGTGGGTGGGTGAGTGGGTGAGTGGGTGGGTGAGTGGGTGGGGGGGAGAGGGGGGGGTGGGTGGGTGGGTGAGTGGGTGGGTGGGTGAGTGGGTGGGTGGGTGAGTGGGTGGGTGAGTGGGTGAGTGGGTGGGTGGGTGGGTGAGTGAGTAGGTGGGTGAGTGGGTGAGTGGGTGGGTGGGTGAGTGGGTGGGTGGGTGAGTGAGTGGGTGGGTGGGTGGGTGGGTGAGTGAGTGGGTGAGTGGGTGGGTGGGTGAGTGGGTGGGTGAGTGAGTGGGTGGGTAGGTGAGTGTGTGGGTGGGTGAGTGAGTGGGTGGGTGGGTGAGTGGGTGGGTGGGTGAGTGGGTGGGTGCGTGGGTGGGTGAGTAAGTGGGTGGGTGGGTGAGTGAGTGGGTGGGTGAGTGGGTGGGTGGGTGGGTGGGTGAGTGAGTGAGTGGGTGGGTGAGTGGGTGAGTGGGTGGGTGGGTGAGTGGGTGGGTGGGTGAGTGAGTGGGTGAGTGGGTGAGTGAGTGAGTGAGTGAGTGGGTGAGTGGGTGGGTGGGTGAGTGGGTGGGTGGGTGAGTGGGTGGGTGAGTGGGTGGGTGGGTGAGTGGGTGAGTGGGTGGGTGAGTGGGTGGGTGAGTGGGTGGGTGAGTGGGTGAGTGGGTGAGTGAGTGGGTGGGTGAGTGGGTGAGTGAGTGGGTGGGTGAGTGGGTGGGTGAGTGAGTGGGTGAGTGAGTGGGTGGGTGGGTGGGTGAGTGGGTGAGTGGGTGGGTGAGTGGGTGGGTGGGTGGGTGGGGGGGAGAGGGGGGGGTGGGTGGGTGGGTGGGTGAGTGGGTGGGTGAGTGGGTGAGTGAGTGGGTGGGTGAGTGGGTGGGTGAGTGGGTGGGTGAGTGGGTGGGTGAGTGGGTGGGTGAGTGGGTGAGTGGGTGGGTGAGTGGGTGGGTGGGTGAGTGGGTGGGTGAGTGGGTGAGTGAGTGGGTGGGTGGGTGGGTGAGTGAGTGAGTGGGTGGGTGGGTGAGTGGGTGGGTGGGTGAGTGAGTGGGTGGGTGAGTAAGTGGGTGGGTGGGTGAGTAAGTGGGTGGGTGAGTAAGTGGGTGGGTGGGTGAGTAAGTGGGTGGGTGGGTGAGTGGGTGAGTGGGTGAGTGGGTGAGTGGGTGAGTGAGTGAGTGGGTGGGTGGGTGAGTGAGTGGGTGGGTGGGTGGGTTGGTGAGTGAGTGGGTGGGTGGGTGAGTGGGTGGGTGGGTGAGTGGGTGAGTGGGTGGGTGAGTGGGTGAGTGGGTGGGTGAGTGGGTGGGTGAGTGAGTGGGTGGGTGAGTGAGTGGGTGGGTGAGTGAGTGGGTGGGTGGGTGAGTGGGTGGGTGGGTGAGTGGGTGAGTGGGTGAGTGAGTGGGTGGGTGAGTAAGTGGGTGGGTGGGTGAGTGGGTGGGTGGGTGAGTGGGTGGGTGGGTGAGTGGGTGGGTGAGTGGGTGGGTGAGTGGGTGGGTGAGTGGGTGAGTGGGTGGGTGAGTGGGTGAGTGAGTGAGTGAGTGGGTGGGTGGGTGGGTGGGTGAGTGAGTGGGTGGGTGGGTGAGTGGGTGGGTGAGTAAGTGGGTGGGTGGGTGAGTGGGTGGGTGGGTGGGTGAGTGGGTGAGTGGGTGAGTGAGTGAGTGGGTGGGTGAGTGAGTGGGTGGGTGGGTGAGTGGGTGGGTGGGTGAGTGGGTGGGTGGGTGAGTGAGTGGGTGGGTGAGTGGGTGAGTGAGTGAGTGAGTGGGTGGGTGGGTGAGTGAGTGGGTGGGTGGGTGAGTGGGTGGGTGAGTGAGTGAGTGAGTGGGTGGGTGGGTGGGTGAGTGGGTGGGTGAGTGGGTGGGTGGGTGAGTGGGTGAGTGGGTGGGTGGGTGAGTGGGTGGGTGAGTGGGTGGGTGAGTGAGTGGGTGGGTGCGTGGGTGGGTGAGTAAGTGGGTGGGTGAGTGAGTGAGTGGGTGGGTGGGTGGGTGAGTGAGTGAGTGAGTGGGTGGGTGGGTGGGTGGGTGGGTGAGTGAGTGAGTGGGTGGGTGGGTGAGTGAGTGAGTGAGTGAGTGGGTGGGTGAGTGGGTGAGTGAGTGGGTGGGTGGGTGAGTAAGTGGGTGGGTGGGTGGGTGAGTAAGTGGGTGGGTGGGTGAGTAAGTGGGTGGGTGGGTGAGTGGGTGGGTGGGTGAGTGGGTGGGTGGGTGAGTGGGTGGGTGAGTGAGTGAGTGGGTGGGTGGGTGAGTGAGTGAGTGAGTGGGTGAGTGGGTGGGTGAGTGGGTGGGTGAGTGGGTGAGTAAGTGGGTGGGTGGGTGAGTGGGTGGGTGAGTGGGTGGGTGGGTGGGTGAGTGGGTGGGTGAGTAGGTGAGTGGGTGAGTGGGTGAGTGGGTGGGTGGGTGGGTGAGTGAGTAGGTGGGTGGGTGGGTGGGTGGGTGAGTGAGTGAGTGGGTGGGTGAGTGAGTGGGTGGGTGAGTGAGTGGGTGAGTGGGTGGGTGGGTGAGTGGGTGGGTGAGTGGGTGGGAGAGGGGGGGGTGGGTGGGTGGGTGAGTGGGTGGGTGAGTGGGTGAGTGGGTGGGTGGGTGAGTGGGTGGGTGGGTGGGTGGGTGGGTGGGTGGGTGGGTGGGTGAGTGAGTGGGTGGGTGAGTGAGTGGGTGGGTGGGTGGGTGAGTAAGTGGGTGGGTGGGTGGGTGAGTGGGTGAGTGGGTGGGTGAGTGGGTGGGTGAGTGGGTGGGTGGGTGAGTGAGTGGGTGGGGGGGTGGGTGGGTAAGTGGGTGGGTGGGTGAGTAAGTGGGTGGGTGAGTGGGTGGGTGAGTGGGTGGGTGGGTGGGTGAGTGGGTGGGTGGGTGGTGAGTGGGTGGGTGAGTGGGTGAGTGAGTGAGTGGGTGGGTGGGTGGGTGGGTGGGTGGGTGAGTGAGTGAGTGGGTGGGTGAGTGGGTGGGTGGGTGAGTAAGTGGGTGGGTGGGTGAGTGGGTGGGTGAGTGGGTGGGTGAGTGGGTGGGTGAGTGAGTGAGTGGGTGGGTGGGGTGGGTGGGTGAGTGGGTGAGTGGGTGAGTGGGTGGGTGAGTGGGTGGGTGGGTGAGTGGGTGGGTGAGTGGGTGGGTGGGTGGGGGGGAGAGGGGGGGGTGGGTGGGTGGGTGAGTGGGTGGGTGAGTGGGTGGGTGAGTGGGTGGGTGGGTGAGTGAGTGAGTGGGTGGGTGGGTGGGTGAGTAGGTGGGTGAGTGGGTGGGTGAGTGAGTGGGTGGGTGGGTAGGTGGGTGGGTGAGTGAGTGGGTGGGTGAGTGGGTGGGTGAGTGAGTGGGTGAGTGGGTGGGTGAGTAAGTGGGTGGGTGGGTGGGTGAGTGGGTGGGTGAGTGGGTGAGTGGGTGGGTGAGTGGGTGAGTGGGTGGGTGAGTGGGTGAGTGGGTGGGTGGGTGAGTGAGTGGGTGGGTGAGTGGGTGGGTGAGTGAGTGGGTGGGTGGGTGAGTGGGTGAGTGGGTGGGTGAGTGGGTGAGTGGGTGGGTGAGTGGGTGGGTGAGTGGGTGAGTGGGTGAGTGAGTGAGTAGGTGGGTGAGTGAGTGGGTGGGTGGGTGGGTGGGTGGGTGAGTGGGTGGGTGGGTGAGTGAGTGGGTGGGTGAGTGGGTGGGTGAGTAAGTGGGTGGGTGAGTGGGTGGGTGAGTGGGTGAGTGGGTGGGTGAGTGGGTGAGTGGGTGGGTGAGTGGGTGAGTGGGTGGGTGGGTGAGTGAGTGTGTGGGTGGGTGAGTGGGTGGGTGGGTGGGTGGGTGGGTGAGTAAGTGGGTGGGTGGGTGGGTGAGTGGGTGGGTGAGTGGGTGGGTGGGTGGGTGAGTGAGTGGGTGGGTGGGTGAGTGGGTGGGTGAGTGGGTGGGTGGGTGGGTGAGTAAGTGGGTGGGTGAGTGGGTGGGTGAGTGGGTGCGTGAGTGGGTGGGTGAGTGGGTGGGTGGGTGGGTGAGTGGGTGGGTGAGTGGGTGGGTGAGTGGGTGGGTGAGTGGGTGAGTGAGTGGGTGGGTGAGTAAGTGGGTGAGTGAGTGAGTGGGTGGGTGGATGGGTGAGTGGGTGGGTGGGTGGGTGAGTGGGTGGGTGGGTGAGTGAGTGAGTGAGTGGGTGGGTGAGTGGGTGGGTGGGTGAGTGAGTGGGTGGGTGGGTGGGTGAGTAAGTGGGTGGGTGGGTGGGTGAGTGGGTGAGTGGGTGGGTGGGTGAGTGGGTGGGTGGGTGAGTGAGTGGGTGGGTGGGTGGGTGAGTGAGTGGGTGAGTGGGTGGGTGAGTGGGTGGGTGGGTGGGTGGGTGAGTGGGTGGGTGAGTGGGGGGGAGAGGGGGGGGTGGGTGGGTGAGTGGGTGGGTGGGTGAGTGGGTGGGTGGGTGAGTGGGTGGGTGGGGGGGAGAGGGGGGGGTGGGTGGGTGGGTGGGTGAGTGGGTGAGTGGGTGGGTGAGTGGGTGGGTGGGTGGGTGGGTGGGTGAGTGAGTGGGTGGGTGGGTGGGTGAGTAAGTGGGTGGGTGGGTAAGTGGGTGGGTGGGTGAGTAAGTGGGTGGGTGGGTGAGTAAGTGGGTGGGTGGGTGAGTGGGTGGGTGGGTGAGTGGGTGGGTGAGTGGGTGGGTGAGTGGGTGAGTGGGTGGGTGAGTGGGTGAGTGGGTGGGTGCGTGGGTGGGTGGGTGGGTGAGTGAGTGGGTGAGTGGGTGGGTGGGTGAGTGGGTGAGTGAGTGGGTGGGTGAGTGAGTGGGTGAGTGGGTGGGGGTGGGTGAGTGGGTGGGTGGGTGGGTGAGTGGGTGAGTGAGTGGGTGGGTGAGTGGGTGGGTGAGTGGGTGGGTGAGTGAGTGGGTGGGTGGGTGGGTGAGTAAGTGGGTGGGTGGGTGAGTGGGTGGGTGGGTGAGTGGGTGAGTGGGTGGGTGAGTGGGTGGGTGGGTGAGTGGGTGGGTGAGTGGGTGGGTGAGTGGGTGGGTGGGTGGGTGAGTGAGTGGGTGGGTGGGTGAGTGAGTAGGTGGGTGGGTGGGTGAGTGGGTGGGTGAGTGGGTGGGTGGGTGAGTAGGTGGGTGAGTGGGTGAGTGAGTGGGTGGGTGGGTGGGTGAGTGAGTGGGTGAGTGGGTGGGTGGGTGAGTGGGTGGGTGAGTGGGTGGGTGAGTGAGTGGGTGGGTGAGTGAGTGAGTGGGTGAGTGGGTGGGTGGGTGGGTGGGTAAGTGGGTGGGTGGGTGGGTGAGTGGGTGGGTGAGTGGGTGGGTGAGTGGGTGGGTGGGTGAGTGGGTGGGGTGGGTGAATGAGTGGGTGGGTGAGTGGGTGGGTGAGTGGGTGGGTGGGTGAGTGAGTGGGTGGGTGGGTGGGTGAGTAAGTGGGTGAGTGAGTGAGTGGGTGGGTGGGTGAGTGGGTGGGTGGGTGAGTGGGGTGGGTGAGTGGGTGGGTGGGTGAGTGGGTGGGTGGGTGGGTGGGGGGGAGAGGGGGGGGTGGGTGGGTGGGTGGGGGGGAGAGGGGGGGGTGGGTGGGTGAGTGAGTGGGTGGGTGGGTGAGTGGGTGGGTGAATGAGTGGGTGGGTGAGTGGGTGAGTGAGTGAGTGGGTGAGTGGGTGAGTGAGTGAGTGGGTGAGTGGGTGAGTGGGTGGGTGAGTGGGTGGGTGAGTGGGTGGGTGGGTGAGTGAGTGGGTGGGTGAGTGGGTGGGTGGGTGAGTAAGTGGGTGAGTGGGTGGGTGAGTGGGTGGGTGAGTGGGTGAGTGGGTAGGTGAGTGGGTGAGTGGGTGAGTGGGTGAGTGGGTGGGTGAGTGGGTGGGTGGGTGGGTGAGTGAGTAGGTGGGTGGGTGGGTGAGTGAGTGAGTGAGTGGGTGGGTGAGTGAGTGGGTGGGTGAGTGAGTGGGTGGGTGAGTGAGTGGGTGGGTGGGTGGGTGAGTAAGTGGGTGGGTGGGTGGGTGAGTGGGTGGGTGAGTGGGTGGGTGGGTGAGTGAGTGGGTGGGGGGGTGGGTGGGTAAGTGGGTGGGTGGGTGGGTGAGTAAGTGGGTGGGTGAGTGGGTGGGTGAGTGGGTGGGTGGGTGGGTGAGTGGGTGGGTGGGTGAGTGGGTGGGTGGGTGAGTGGGTGGGTGGGTGAGTGGGTGAGTGAGTGAGTGGGTGGGTGGGTGGGTGAGTGAGTGAGTGAGTGAGTGGGTGGGTGAGTGGGTGGGTGGGTGAGTAAGTGGGTGGGTGAGTAAGTGGGTGGGTGGGTGAGTGGGTGGGTGAGTGGGTGGGTGAGTGAGTGAGTGGGTGGGTGGGTGGGTGAGTGGGTGAGTGGGTGAGTGGGTGGGTGAGTGGGTGGGTGGGTGAGTGGGTGGGTGAGTGGGTGGGTGGGTGGGGGGGAGAGGGGGGGGTGGGTGGGTGGGTGAGTGGGTGGGTGAGTGGGTGGGTGGGTGAGTGGGTGGGTGAGTGAGTGAGTGAGTGAGTGGGTGGGTGGGTGAGTGGGTGGGTGGGTGGGTGAGTAGGTGGGTGAGTGGGTGGGTGGGTGAGTGGGGTGGGTGAGTGAGTGAGTGAGTGGGTGGGTGGGTGAGTGGGTGGGTGGGTGGGTGAGTGGGTGGGTGAGTGAGTGGGTGGGTGGGTAGGTGGGTAGGTGGGTGGGTGAGTGAGTGGGTGGGTGAGTGGGTGGGTGAGTGAGTGGGTGAGTGGGTGGGTGAGTAAGTGGGTGGGTGGGTGAGTGGGTGGGTGAGTGGGTGAGTGGGTGGGGTGAATGGGTGAGTGGGTGGGTGGGTGAGTGAGTGGGTGGGTGAGTGGGTGGTGAGTGAGTGAGTGAGTGGGTGGGTGGGTGAGTGGGTGAGTGGGTGGGTGAGTGGGTGGGTGGGTGGGTGAGTGGGTGGGTGAGTGGGTGGGTGGGTGGGTGAGTGAGTGGGTGGGGTGGGTGAGTGGGTGGGTGAGTGGGTGGGTGAGTGAGTAGGTGGGTGAGTGGGTGGGTGGGTGAGTGAGTGGGTGGGTGAGTGGGTGGGTGGGTGAGTGAGTGGGTGGGTGAGTGGGTGGGTGAGTAAGTGGGTGGGTGGGTGGGTGAGTGGGTGGGTGAGTGGGTGAGTGGGTGAGTGGGTGGGTGGGTGGGGTGAGTGGGTGGGTGGGTGGGTGAGTGGGTGAGTGGGTGGGTGAGTGGGTGAGTGAGTGGGTGGGTGGGTGAGTGAGTGGGTGGGTGAGTGGGTGGGTGGGTGGGTGGGTGAGTGAGTGGGTGGGTGGGTGAGTGGGTGGGTGGGTGGGTGAGTAAGTGGGTGGGTGGGTGAGTGGGTGGGTGAGTGGGTGGGTGGGTGAGTGAGTGGGTGGGTGAGTGGGTGGGTGAGTGGGTGGGTGGGTGGGTGAGTAAGTGGGTGGGTGAGTGGGTGGGTGAGTGGGTGCGTGAGTGGGTGGGTGAGTGGGTGGGTGGGTGAGTGGGTGGGTGAGTGGGTGGGTGAGTGGGTGGGTGAGTGGGTGAGTGGGTGAGTGAGTGGGTGGGTGCGTGGGTGAGTAAGTGGGTGAGTGAGTGAGTGAGTGGGTGGGTGGATGGGTGAGTGGGTGGGTGGGTGGGTGGGTGAGTGGGTGGGTGGGTGAGTGAGTGAGTGAGTGGGTGGGTGAGTAAGTGGGTGAGTGGGTGGGTGAGTGGGTGGGTGGGTGAGTGGGTGGGTGAGTGGGTAGGTGAGTGGGTGGGTGGGTGAGTGAGTGGGTGGGTGGGTGAGTGGGTGGGTGAGTGGGTGGGTGGGTGAGTGGGTGGGTGGGTGAGTGGGTGGGTGAGTGGGTGAGTGAGTGGGTGGGTGAGTGGGTGGGTGGGTGAGTGGGTGGGTGAGTGGGTGGGTGAGTGGGTGGGTGGGTGAGTGGGTGGGTGGGTGGGGGGGAGAGGGGGGGGTGGGTGGGTGGGTGGGTGGGGGGAGAGGGGGGGGGTGGGTGGGTGGGGGGGAGAGGGGGGGGTGGGTGGGTGGGTGGGTGGGGGGGAGAGGGGGGGGTGGGTGGGTGGGTGGGTGGGGGGGAGAGGGGGGGGTGGGTGGGTGGGTGGGTGGGTGGGTGAGTGGGTGAGTGAGTGAGTGGGTGGGTGGGTGGGTGGGTGAGTGGGTGGGTGGGTGAGTGAGTGGGTGAGTGAGTGGGTGAGTGGGTGGGTGAGTGGGTGGGTGAGTGAGTGGGTGGGTGGGTGGGTGGGTGGGTGAGTGGGTGGGTGGGTGGGTGAGTGAGTGAGTGGGTGGGTGGGTGAGTGGGTGGGGGGGGAGAGGGGGGGGTGGGTGGGTGGGTGAGTGGGTGGGTGGGTGGGTGGGTGGGTGAGTGGGTGGGTGAGTGGGTGAGGGGGGGGGGAGGGAAGGGAGGGACACACGCACACACACGCACACACGCACGCACACGCGCGCACACACACACGCACGCACTCACACACACACAGACACACGCACGCACACACACACACGCACACACACACGCACACAGACACGCACGCACACACACACACACACAGGCACGCACGCACACACACACACACACAGGCACGCACGCACACACACACGCACGCACACACACACGTACACACACACACACACACGTACACACGCACACACACACACGTGTATGTGTGTAGGTGTGTGTGTGTGTGTGTACCTGGAGTTGGCGTCTCCTCCACGCAGCCTGTAGGAGCCGCGCTGCACGGCACTCCACAGACTCCTCCAGCAGTCGGGCGCACAGGTAGCTCACAAACAGCATCAACACCTGGTGAGTGGGGGGGGTGAGGGGGTGAGTGAGGGGGTGAGTGACAGGGTGGGTGAGTGAGAGGGTGAGTGGGTGGGTGGGTGAGGGAGAGGGTGAGTGAGAGGGTGGGTGATTGAGAGGGTGGGTGGGTGAGAGGGTGAGGGGTGAGTGGGTGGGTGGGTGAGGGAGAGGGTGAGTGAGAGGGTGGGTGAGTGAGAGGGTGAGAGGGTGGGTGAGTGAGAGGGTGAGAGGGTGAGTGGGTGCGTGGGTGAGTGAGAGGGTGGGTAGGTGAGAGGGTGAGGGGTGAGTGGGTGGGTGGGTGAGGGAGAGGGTGAGTGAGAGGGTGGGTGAGCGAGAGGGTGAGAGGGTGGGTGAGTGAGAGGGTGAGAGGGTGAGTGGGTGGGTGGGTGAGGGAGAGGGTGAGTGAGAGGGTGGGTGAGTGAGAGGGTGAGAGGGTGGGTGAGTGAGAGGGAGAGAGGGTGGGTGAGTGAGAGGGTGAAAGGGTGAGTGGGTGGGTGGGTGAAGGAGAGGGTGAGTGAGAGGGTGGGTGAGTGAGAGGGTGGGTAGGTGAGAGGGTGAGGGGTGGGTGGGTGGGTGGGTGAGGGTGAGTGAGAGGGTGGGTGAGCGAGAGGGTGAGAGGGTGGGTGAGTGAGAGGGTGAGAGGGTGAGTGGGTGGGTGGGTGAGGGAGAGGGTGAGTGAGAGGGTGGGTGAGTGAGAGGGTGAGAGGGTGGGTGAGTGAGAGGGTGAGAGGGTGAGTGGGTGGGTGGGTGAGGGAGAGGGTGAGTGAGAGGGTGGGTGAGCGAGAGGGTGAGAGGGTGGGTGAGAGGGTGAGTGGGGGGGTGAGGGGGTGAGTGAGGGGGTGGGTGAGTGAGGGGGTGAGTGAGTGAGTGGGTGGGTAAGTGATTGAGGGGGTGGTGGGTGAGTGAGTGGGTGGGTGGGTGAGCGGGCGAGCGGGCGAGTGAGCGAGCGGGCGAGTGAGCGAGTGAGCGGGCGAGTGAGCGAGCGGGCGCCACCTTCTTGTCTGGGATGGTGTTGGCCACTTCTTCAGGGTGAGCGGGTGAGTGGGTGAGTGGGTGAGTGAGTGAGTGAGTGAGTGGGTGAGTGAGTGGGTGAGCGAGTGAGTGAGTGAGTGAGTGGGTGGGTAAGTGATTGAGTGGGTGAGTGAGTGAGTGAGTGGGTGAGTGAGCGAAGCGAGCGAGTGATTGAGGGGGGTGAGTGGGGTGAGTGAGTGGGTGAGTGAGTGGGTGAGGGGGTGAGTGAGGGGGTGGGTGAGTGAGTGGGTGGGTGGGTGAGTGGGTGGGTGAGTGGGTGGGTAGGTGATGGGGTGGGTGAGTGAGTGAGTGGGTGGGTGGGTGAGTGAGTGAGTGGGTGGGTGGGTGAGCGAGCGAGCGAGCGAGCGGTGCGAGCGAGCGCCACCTTCTTGTCTGGGATAGTGTTGGCCACTTCTTCAGGGTGAGCGGGTGAGTGGGTGAGTGAGTGAGTGAGCGAGCGAGCGAGCGAGCGAGCGGGTGGGTGAGTGGGTGGGTAAGTGATTGAGGGGGTGAGTGGGTGAGTGAGTGAGCGAGCGAGCGAGTGAGTGAGTGAGTGAGCGAGCGAGCGAGTGGGTGGGTGGGTGAGTGGGTGGGTAAGTGATTGAGGGGGTGAGTGGGTGAGTGAGTGAGCGAGCGAGTGAGTGAGTGAGTGAGCGAGCGAGCGGGTGGGTGGGTGAGTGATTGAGGGGGTGAGTGGGTGAGTGAGTGGGTGAGCGAGTGAGCGAGTGAGTGGGTGAGTGAGTGGGTGGGTGGGTGAGTGGGTGGGTGGGTGAGTGATTGAGGGGGTGAGTGAGCGAGTGAGCGAGTGAGTGAGCGAGTGGGTGGGTGGGTAAGTGATTGAGGGGGTGAGTGAGCGAGTGAGCGAGTGAGTGAGCGAGTGGGTGGGTGGGTAAGTGATTGAGGGGGTGAGTGGGTGAGTGAGCGAGTGAGTGAGTGAGCGAGCGAGCGAGCGAGTGGGTGGGTGGGTGAGTGGGTGGGTAAGTGATTGAGGGGGGGTGAGTGAGTGAGTGAGTGAGTGAGTGAGTGAGCGAGCGAGCGAGTGGGTGGGTGGGTGAGTGGGTGGGTAAGTGATTGAGGGGGTGAGTGGGTGAGTGAGTGAGCGAGCGAGTGAGTGAGTGAGTGAGCGAGCGAGCGGGTGGGTGGGTGAGTGAGTGGGTGGGTGGGTGAGTGGGTGGGTGGGTGAGTGGGTGGGTGGGCGAGTGAGCGAGTGAGTGGGTGAGTGAGTGGGTGGGTGGGTGAGTGGGTGGGTGGGTGAGTGATTGAGGGGGTGAGTGAGCGAAGTGAGCGAGTGAGTGAGCGAGTGGGTGGGTGGGTAAGTGATTGAGGGGGTGAGTGAGCGAGTGAGCGAGTGAGTGAGCGAGTGGGTGGGTGGGTAAGTGATTGAGGGGGTGAGTGGGTGAGTGAGCGAGTGAGTGAGTGAGCGAGCGAGCGAGCGAGTGGGTGGGTGGGTGAGTGGGTGGGTAAGTGATTGAGGGGGTGAGTGAGTGAGTGAGTGAGCGAGCGAGCGAGTGGGTGGGTGGGTGAGTGGGTGGGTAAGTGATTGAGGGGGTGAGTGGGTGAGTGAGTGAGAGTGAGCGAGCGAGCGAGCGAGCGGGTGGGTGAGTGGGTGGGTAAGTGATTGAGGGGGTGAGTGGGTGAGTGAGTGAGCGAGCGAGTGAGTGAGTGAGCGAGCGAGCGAGCGAGCGGGTGGGTGAGTGGGTGGGTAAGTGATTGAGGGGGTGAGTGGGTGAGTGAGTGGGTGAGCGAGTGAGCGAGTGAGTGGGTGAGTGAGTGGGTGGGTGGGTGAGTGGGTGGGTGGGTGAGTGGGTGGGTGGGTAAGTGATTGAGGGGGTGAGTGAGCGAGTGAGCGAGTGAGTGAGCGAGTGGGTGGGTGGGTAAGTGATTGAGGGGGTGAGTGGGTGAGTGAGCGAGTGAGCGAGCGAGCGAGCGAGCGAGCGAGCGAGCGGGTGGGTGGGTGAGTGGGTGGGTAAGTGATTGAGGGGGTGAGTGAGTGAGTGAGTGAGCGAGCGAGTGGGTGAGTGGGTGGGTGGGTGGGTGAGTAAGTGATTGAGGGGGTGAGTGAGTGGGTGAGTGAGTGAGTGAGTGAGCGAGTGGGTGGGTGAGTGATTGAGGGGGTGAGTGGGTGAGTGAGTGGGTGAGTGAGTGGGTGAGTGAGTGGGTGAGTAGGTGGGTGGGTGAGTGGGTAAGTGATTGAGGGGGTGAGTGGGTGAGTGGGTGAGTGAGTGGGTGGGTGGGTAAGTGATTGAGGGGGTGAGTGGGTGAGTGGGTGAGTGAGTGAGTGAGCGAGTGAGTGAGCGAGTGAGTGAGTGGGTGGGTGGGTGGGTAAGTGATTGAGGGGGTGAGTGGGTGAGTGAGCGAGTGAGTGAGTGAGCGAGCGAGCGAGTGGGTGGGTGGGTGAGTGGGTGGGTAAGTGATTGAGGGGGTGAGTGGGTGAGTGAGTGGGTGAGTGAGTGAGTGAGTGAGCGGGTGGGTGGGTGGGTGGGTGAGTAAGTGATTGAGGGGGTGAGTGGGTGAGTGAGTGGGTGAGTGAGTGAGTGAGTGAGTGAGTGAGCGAGCGAGTGGGTGGGTGGGTGGGTGAGTGATTGAGGGGGGTGAGTGGGTGAGTGAGTGGGTGAGTGAGTGGGTGAGTGAGTGGGTGAGTAGGTGGGTGGGTGAGTGGGTAAGTGATTGAGGGGGTGAGTGGGTGAGTGGGTGAGTGAGTGGGTGGGTGGGTAAGTGATTGAGGGGGTGAGTGGGTGAGTGGGTGAGTGAGTGAGTGAGCGAGTGAGTGAGCGAGTGAGTGAGTGGGTGGGTGGGTGGGTAAGTGATTGAGGGGGTGAGTGGGTGAGTGAGTGGGTGAGCGAGTGAGCGAGTGAGTGGGTGAGTGAGTGGGTGGGTGGGTGAGTGGGTGGGTGGGTAAGTGATTGAGGGGGTGAGTGGGTGAGTGAGCGAGTGAGTGAGTGAGTGGGTGGGTGGGTAAGTGATTGAGGGGGTGAGTGGGTGAGTGAGCGAGTGAGTGAGCGAGCGAGCGAGCGAGTGAGCGCCACCTTCTTATCCGGGATGGTGTTGGCCACTTCTTCAGGGTGAGCGGGTGAGCGGGTGAGTGGGTGAGTGAGTGAGTGAGTGGGTGGGTGGGTAAGTGATTGAGGGGGTGAGTGGGTGAGTGAGTGAGTGAGTGAGTGAGTGAGCGAGTGAGCGAGTGAGCGAGTGAGCGAGTGAGCGAGTGAGCGAGTGAGCGAGCGAGCGAGTGGGCGGGTGGGTAAGTGAGTGAGTGGGTGAGTGAGCGAAGTGAGCGAGCGAGTGGGTGAGTGAGTGGGTGAGTGGGTGGGTAAGTGATTGAGTGAGTGAGCGAGTGAGTGGGTGAGTGAGCGAGCGAGTGAGTGAGCGAGTGGGTGAGTGGGTGGGTGGGTAAGTGATTGAGGGGGTGAGTGGGTGAGTGAGCGAGTGAGTGAGCGAGTGAGTGAGCGAGTGAGCGAAGTGAGCGAGCGAGCGAGCGAGCGCCACCTTCTTGTCCGGGATGGTGTTGGCCACTTCTTCAGGGTGAGTGAGCGAGTGAGTGAGTGAGTGGGTGAGCGAGCGAGTGAGTGAGTGGGTGAGCGAGTGAGTGAGTGAGTGAGCGAGCGAGTGGGTGGGTGGGTGAGTGATTGAGGGGGGTGAGTGGGTGAGTGAGTGGGTGAGTGAGTGGGTGAGTGAGTGGGTGAGTAGGTGGGTGGGTGAGTGGGTAAGTGATTGAGGGGGTGAGTGGGTGAGTGGGTGAGTGAGTGGGTGGGTGGGTAAGTGATTGAGGGGGTGAGTGGGTGAGTG
>NW_027620572.1:45000-52971 GCF_964198595.1 Lampetra fluviatilis | reverse complement strand
AGATGAAAGACGGACGTTCCTCGAGCTACGTGAAGCTACCATTGTTGTTCAGTCCGCCTATCGTGGACACGCGTCCAGGAGGGAGTTACTAAGAAGGCGTGAAGCCTCCACTAAGATCCAATCGTGGTACAGGGCTCACCGGGAGGGGCAAAGAGAAAGACGGACATTCCTTGAGCTACGTGAAGCTGCCGTCGTTCTGCAAGCCTCCTACCGTGGTTACGTTTCTAGGAGAGATCTACTAAGAAGGCATGAAGCCGCTACCGAGATCCAGGGGTGGTACAGGGCTCAACGGGACGGGCGGAGAGAGAGACGGACATTCCTTGAGCTACGTGAAGCTGCCGTCATTCTCCAAGCCGCCTATCGTGGACAGGCGTCCAGGAGAGATCTTCGCAGGAGACGTGAAGCCGCTACCAAGATCCAGGCGTGGTACAGAGCTCAACGTGAGGGCCGAGATGAAAGACGGACGTTCCTCAGGCTACGTGCATCTGTGGTCGTTCTGCAAGCCTCCTATCGTGGACACGCAGCCAGGAGAGAGCTTAGAATGCAGCGGCAAGCGACCGTGACGATGCAGGCGTGGTACCGGGGCAGCAGCGCAAGACTCAAGTTCCTGGCCATGCGAGTAGCCAGCGTGGCGATCCAGCAGTGGTACAGAGCTCACCGGGACGGGCGGAGAGAGAGACGGACGTTCCTTGAGCTACGTGAAGCTGCCGTCATTCTCCAAGCCGCCTATCGTGGACAGGCGTCCAGGAGAGATCTTCGCAGGAAACGTGAAGCCGCTACCGAGATCCAGGGGTGGTACAGAGCTCACCGGGAGGGGCAAAGAGAGAGACGGACATTCCTCAGGCTACGTGCATCTGTGGTCGTTCTGCAAGCCTCCTATCGTGGACACGCAGCCAGGAGGGAGCTTAGAATGCAGCGGCAAGCGGCCGTGACGATGCAGGCGTGGTACCGGGGCAGCAGCGCAAGACTCAAGTTCCTGGCCATGCGAGTAGCCAGCGTGGCGATCCAGCAGTGGTACAGAGCTCAACGTGAGGGGCGGAGAGAGAGACGGACGTTCCTCGAGCTACGTGAAGCTGCCGTCGTTCTTCAGGCCGCCTATCGTGGACACGTTTCTAGGAGAGAGTCGTTAAGGAGGCGTGAAGCCTCCACTAAGATCCAGACGTGGTACAGGGCTCACCTCACGGGCCGAGATGAAAGACGGTCGTTCCTCAGGCTACGTGCATCTGTGGTCGTCGTTCAGTCCGCCTATCGCGGTCATCGGTCGAGGAGAGAACTTAGAATGCAGCAGCGGGCGGCCGTGACGATGCAGGCGTGGTACCGGGGCAGCAGCGCAAGACTCAAGTTCCTGGCCATGCGAGTAGCCAGCGTGGCGATCCAGCAGTGGTACAGAGCTCAACGTGAGGGGCGGAGAGAGAGACGGACGTTCCTCGAGCTACGTGAAGCTGCCGTCGTTCTTCAGGCCGCCTATCGTGGACACGTTTCTAGGAGAGAGTCGTTAAGGAGGCGTGAAGCCTCCACTAAGATCCAGACGTGGTACAGGGCTCACCTCACGGGCCGAGATGAAAGACGGTCGTTCCTCAGGCTACGTGCATCTGTGGTCGTCGTTCAGTCCGCCTATCGCGGTCATCGGTCGAGGAGAGAACTTAGAATGCAGCAGCGGGCGGCCGTGACGATGCAGGCGTGGTACCGGGGCAGCAGCGCAAGACTCAAGTTCCTGGCCATGCGAGTAGCCAGCGTGGCGATCCAGCAGTGGTACAGAGCTCAACGTGAGGGGCGGAGAGAGAGACGGACGTTCCTCGAGCTACGTGAAGCTGCCGTCGTTCTTCAGGCCGCCTATCGTGGACACGTTTCTAGGAGAGAGTCGTTAAGGAGGCGTGAAGCCTCCACTAAGATCCAGACGTGGTACAGGGCTCACCTCACGGGCCGAGATGAAAGACGGTCGTTCCTCAGGCTACGTGCATCTGTGGTCGTCGTTCAGTCCGCCTATCGCGGTCATCGGTCGAGGAGAGAACTTAGAATGCAGCAGCGGGCGGCCGTGACGATGCAGGCGTGGTACCGGGGCAGCAGCGCAAGACTCAAGTTCCTGGCCATGCGAGTAGCCAGCGTGGCGATCCAGCAGTGGTACAGAGCTCAACGTGAGGGGCGGAGAGAGAGACGGACGTTCCTTGAGCTGCGTGAAGCTGCCGTCGTTCTGCAAGCCTCCTACCGTGGTCACGTTTCTAGGAGAGATCTACTAAGAAGGCATGAAGCAGCTACCAAGATCCAGGCGTGGTACAGAGCTCACCGTACGGGCCGAGATGAAAGACGGACGTTCCTCGAGCTACGTGAAGCTACCATTGTTGTTCAGTCCGCCTATCGTGGACACGCGTCCAGGAGGGAGTTACTCAAGAGGCTGGAAGCCGCGACCAAGATCCAGGCGTGGTACAGAGCTCACCGGGAGGGGCGGAGAGAGAGACGGACATTCCTTGAGCTACGTGCATCTGCGGTCGTTCTGCAAGCCGCCTATCGTGGACACGTGTCTAGGAGAGATCTACTAAGAAAGCGTGAAGCAGCTACCAAGATCCAGGGGTGGTACAGGGCTCAACGCTTGGGCCGAGATGAAAGACGGACGTTCCTCGAGCTACGTGAAGCTGCCGTCGTTCTCCAAGCCGCCTATCGTGGACAGGCGTCCAGGAGAGATCTTCGCAGGAAACGTGAAGCCTCCACCAAGATCCAGGCGTGGTACAGAGCTCACCGTACGGGCCGAGATGAAAGACGGACGTTCCTTGAGCTACGTGAAGCTACCATTGTTGTTCAGTCCGCCTATCGCGGACACGCAGCCAGGAGGGAGTTACTCAGGAGGCGGGAAGCCGCGACCAAGATCCAGGCGTGGTACAGGGCTCACCGTACGGGCCGAGATGAAAGACGGACGTTCCTCGAGCTACGTGGAGCTGCCATCGTTGTTCAGTCCGCCTATCGTGGTCACGCAGCCAGGAGGGAGTTACTCAAGAGGCTGGAAGCCGCGACCAAGATCCAGGCGTGGTACAGGGCTCACCGCTTGGGCCGAGATGAAAGACGGACGTTCCTCGAGCTACGTGCATCTGTGGTCATTCTGCAAGCCTCCTATCGTGGTCACGCAGCCAGGAGGGAGTTACTCAAGAGGCGGGAAGCCGCGACCAAGATCCAGGCGTGGTACAGGGCTCACCGCTTGGGCCGAGATGAAAGACGGACGTTCCTCGAGCTACGTGCATCTGTGGTCATTCTGCAAGCCTCCTATCGTGGTCACGCAGCCAGGAGGGAGTTACTCAAGAGGCGGGAAGCCGCGACCAAGATCCAGGCGTGGTACAGGGCTCACCGCTTGGGCCGAGATGAAAGACGGACGTTCCTCGAGCTACGTGCATCTGTGGTCATTCTGCAAGCCTCCTATCGTGGTCACGCAGCCAGGAGGGAGTTACTCAAGAGGCGGGAAGCCGCGACCAAGATCCAGGCGTGGTACAGGGCTCGAGTTGCAAGTCGTCGCAAGCGTCACCTGCGGAAGGTGAGCGATTTTCATGTGGTTGCTCTAGCGGAAAAATAAGTTTTAAAAACTTGAAAACGTAACGTGTACAGCCACAAATACCAAGCTAACTTAAAGCCCGGCGTTCCGTTTGTCTGTCCATTTGTACGTCGACAAAATTATTAGGGGAAGTCCTGAAATGAAAAAGTTATAGAACGCGGCGAGTAGTATCTACTGACTCTGTTGTAGTAACCATCCACCCACCCACCTACCCACCCACTCACTCACCCACTCACTCACCCACTCACTTATCCACCCACCCACTCACTCACCCACCCACTCACTCACCCACCCACCCACTCACTCACCCACCCACTCACCCACCCACCCACTCACTCACTCACCCACTCACTCACTCACCCACTCACCCACCCACCCACTCACTCACTCACTCACCCACCCACTCACTCACCCACTCACTCACCCACCCACTCACTCACTCACCCACTCACCCACTCACTCACTCACCCACCCACTCACCCACCCACTCACCCACCCACTCACCCACCCACTCACCCACCCACTCACCCACCCACTCACCCACCCACTCACCCACCCACTCACCCACTCACTCACCCACCCACTCACCCACTCACTCACCCACTCACTCACTCACCCACCACTCACCCACCCACTCACCCACTCACTCACCCACCCACCCACTCACCCACTCACTCACCCACTCACTCACCCACCACTCACCCACCCACTCACCCACTCACTCACTCACCCACCCACTCACCCACCCACACACACACTCACTCACCCACCCACTCACCCACTCACCCACCCACTTAACCACCCACTCACTCACCCACTCACCCACCCACCCACTCACTCACTCACTCACTCACTCACCCACCCACTCACCCACCCACCCACTCACCCACCCACCCACCCACCCACCCACTCACCCACTCACCCACTCACCCACCCACCCACTCACCCACTCACTCACCCACCCACTCACTCACTCACCCACTCACCCACTCACCCACCCACTCACTCACCCACCCACTCACTCACTTAACCACCCACCCACCCACTCACCCACCCACTCACCCACCCACTCACTCACTCACCCACTCACCCACCCATCCACCCACCCACCTACCCACCCACCCACTCACTCACCCACCCACCCACCCACTCACCCACCCACTAACTCACTCACCCACCCACTCACTCACTCACCCACTCACCCACCCACTCACTCACTCACCCACCCACTCACTCACCCACCCACCCACTCACTCACCCACCCACTCACTCACTCACCCACCCACTCACTCACCCACTCACTCACTCACTCACCCACTCACCCACCCACCCACTCACCCACCCACTCACTCACTCACCCACCCACTCACTCACTCACTCACTCACTCACTCACCCACCCACTCACTCACCCACCCACTCACTCACCCACCCACTCACTCACTCACCCACCCACTCACTCACTCACTCACCCACTCACCCACCCACTCACCCACCCACCCACTCACCCACCCACTCACCCACCCACTCACCCACCCACCCACTCACTCACTCACCCACCCACCCACTCACCCACCCACCCACTCACTTACCCACTCACCCATCCACTCACCCACTCACCCACTCACCCACCCACTCACTCACTCACCCACCCACCCACTCACTCACTCACTCACCCACCCACCCACTCACTCACCCACTCACCCACCCACCCACCCACTCACCCACCCACCCACCCACTCACCCACCCACCCACTCACTCACCCACCCACTCACCCACCCACCCACTCACTTACCCACTCACCCACCCACTCACCCATCCACTCACCCACCCACTCACCCACCCACTCACCCACTCACCCACCCACTCACCCACCCACTCACTCACCCACTCACTCACTCACCCACTCACCCACCCACCCACTCACCCATCCACCCACTCACCCACCCACTCACCCACCCACCCACCCCCCCCTCTCCCCCCCACCCAGAGGGCGGAGAGACTGAGCCAGTCGCTGGTCAGAGCCTCACAGAACCTGGCAGACGTCCTCACCATACAGGTGGGTGGGGGTGGGGGTGGTGGTGGGGGTGGTGGTGGTGGTGGTGGGTGAGTGGGGGTGGTGGTGGTGGTGGTGGTGGGGGTGGTGGTGGTGGTGGTGGTGGGGGTGGGGGTGGTGGTGGTGGTGGTGGTGGTGGGGGTGGTGGGTGGGGGTGGGGGTGGTGGTGGGGGTGGTGGTGGTGGTGGTGGGTGAGTGGGGGTGGTGGTGGTGGTGGTGGTGGGGGTGGTGGTGGTGGTGGTGGTGGGGGTGGGGGTGGTGGTGGTGGTGGTGGTGGTGGGGGTGGTGGGTGGGGGTGGGGGTGGTGGTGGGGGTGGTGGTGGTGGTGGTGGGTGAGTGGGGGTGGAGGTGGTGGTGGTGGTGGTGGGGGTGGTGGTGGTGGTGGTGGGTGGGGGAGTGGTGGTGGTGGGTGGGGGAGTGGGTGGGGGTGGGGGTGGTGGTGGGGGTGGTGGTGGTGGTGGTGGGTGGGGGAGTGGTGGTGGTGGGTGGGGGAGTGGGGGTGGTGGTGGTGGGTGAGGGAGTGGGTGGGGGTGGGGGTGGTGGTGGGGGTGGTGGGTGGTGGGTGGTGGGGGTGGGTGGGGGAGTGGGTGGGGGTGGGGGTGGTGGTGGGGGTGGTGGTGGTGGTGGTGGGTGGGGGAGTGGTGGTGGTGGGTGGGGGAGTGGGGGTGGTGGTGGTGGGTGAGGGAGTGGGTGGGGGTGGGGGTGGTGGTGGGTGAGTGGGGGTGGAGGTGGTGGGGGTGGTGGTGGGGGTGGTGGTGGTGGTGGTGGGGGTGGTGGTGGTGGTGGGTGGGGGAGTGGTGGTGGTGGGTGGTGGTGGTGGGGGTGGTGGTGGTGGTGGGTGAGGGAGTGGGTGGGGGTGGTGGTGGTGGGGGTGGTGGGTGGTGGGTGGTGGGGGTGGTGGGTGAGTGGGGGTGGTGGTGGGGGTGGTGGTGAGGGAGTGGGTGGTGGGTGGGTGGTGGTGGTGGTGGGTGAGGGAGTGGGTGAGTGAGTGAGTGGGTGAGTGGGTGGTGGTGGTGGTGGGGGTGGTTGGTGGTGGGGGTGGTGGTGGTGGTGGTGAGGGAGTGGGTGAGGGAGTGGGTGGGTGGGTGGTGGGGGTGGTGGTGAGGGAGTGGGTGGTGGGGGTGGTGGTGGTGGGTGGTGGGTGGGTGGGTGGGTGAGTGGGTGGTGGTGGTGGTGGTTGTCTATCTCTGTGCGTCTTTGTGTCTCTACATAGACACACACACAGACCCATGTCTATGCAGACACACAGACACCAACACACAGACACATACACACACACACACAGACACACACATAGACACATGTCTGTGTAGCGACACACACAGATAGACACATGTCTATGTAGACACACAGATAAACACATGTCTACGTAGAGACACACACGGACACACAGAGACACACACAGACACACACAGACACATAGACACACACATAGACACACACACACAGATAGATACATGTCTATGTAGACACACAGATAGACACATGTCTACGTAGAGACGCACACGGACACACACAGACACACACAGACACACACACGCACACACTGACACACGGACTCATAGACACACACGGACACACATAAAGACACACACACACACACACGCACACACGGACACATAGACACACACGGACACACGGACACATAGACACACACGGACACACATAAAGACACACACAGACACACACACACGGACACATAGACACACACGGACACACGGACACATAGACACACACGGACACACATAAAGACACACACAGACACACACACACGGACACATAGACACACACGGACACACGTAAAGACACACAGACACACACACGCACACACGCACACACGGACACATAGACACACACGCACACACGGACACATAGACACACACGGACACACGGACACAAGGACACACGGACACACGGACACATAGACACACACGGACACACATAAAGACACACACAGACACGCACACACGGACACACGGACACATAGACACACACGGACACACGTAAAGACACACAGACACACACACGCACACACGCACACACGGACACATAGACACACACGGACACACATAAAGACACACACAGACACACACAGACACGCACACATAGACACACACGGACACACGTAAAGACACACAGACACACGCACACACGCACACACGGACACATAGACACACACGGACACACGGACACACGGACACATAGACACACACGGACACACGTACACATAGACACACACGGACACACGTAAAGACACACACAGACACACACATACGGACACACAGACACACACAGACACGCACGCACACACGGACACACGGACACACGGACACACGGACACACACGCACACACGGACACACGGACACATAGACACACACGG
>NW_027620572.1:27500-40000 GCF_964198595.1 Lampetra fluviatilis | reverse complement strand
CCACTAGAGGTGTGCACGCGCCTGTCACGTGAGTGCTGTGTGTCGCTGGTGTCTTTGGGGGCGGTGACGGACACACACACACACAGTGACACACACAGTGACACATACACAGTGACACACACTCAGTGACACACACACAGAGACACACACAGAGACACACACACACACAGAGACACACACACAGAGACACACACACACACAGAGACACACACACAGACACACACACAGACACACACACACACAGAGACACACAGACACAGAGACACACAGACACACACACAACCACCCCACCACCCCCCTCACCACCCCCCCCCCTCACCACCCCCCTCACCCCCTCACCCCCCCACTAGAGGTGTGCACGCGCCTGTCACGTGAGTGCTGTGTGTCGCTGGCCTCTCTGGGGGCGGTGACGGAGCTGCTGACGCTGCTGGGATCCTGCAACCGCAGCCTGCCCAGCCTGGAGGCCTCGCTACTGGGGGTCACAGTGCTGCTCAACCTGGCCAAGGTGGGTGGGTGGTGGGTGGGTGGGTGGGTGAGTGGGTGGGTGGTGGGTGGGTGGGTGGGTGAGTGGGTGGGTGAGTGGGTGGGTGAGTGGGTGGGTGGGTGAGTGGGTGGGTGGGTGAGTGGGTGAGTGGGTGGGTGAGTGTAACCGCAGCCTGGAGGCCTCGCTACTGGGGGTCACAGTGCTGCTCAACCTGGCCAAGGTGGGTGGGTGGTGGGTGGGTGGGTGGGTGGGTGGTGGGTGGGTGAGTGGGTGGGTGGTGGGTGGGTGAGTGGGTGGGTGGGTGGGTGGGTGAGTGGGTAGGTGGGTGGGTGGGTGGGTGGGTGGGTGAGTGGGTGGGTGGGTGGGTGAGTGGGTGGGTGGGTGGTGGGTGGGTGGGTGGGTGAGTGGGTGGGTGGGTGGGTGGGTCGGTAGGTGAGTGGGTGGGTGGGTGGGTGAGTGGGTGGGTGGGTGAGTGGGTGGGTGGGTGAGTGGGTGGGTGGGTGGGTGGGTGAGTGGGTGGGTGGGTGAGTGGGTGGGTGGGTGGGTGGGTCGGTAGGTGAGTGAGTGGGTGGGTGGGTGAGTGGGTGGGTGGGTGGGTGGGTGGGTGAGTGGGTGGGTGGGTGAGTGGGTGGGTGGGTGAGTGGGTGGGTGGGTGGGTGAGTGGGTGGGTGGTGGGTGGGTGGGTGGGTGAGTGGGTGGGTGAGTGGGTGGGTGAGTGGGTGGGTGGGTGGGTGGGTGAGTGGGTGGGTGGGTGGGTGAGTGGGTGGGTGGGTGAGTGGGTGGGTGGGTGAGTGGGTGGGTGGGTGAGTGGGTGGGTGGGTGAGTGGGTGAGTGGGTGAGTGGGTGGGTGAGTGGGTGAGTGGGTGGGTGAGTGGGTGAGTGGGTGGGTGAGTGAGTGGGTGGGTGGGTGAGTGTATACGTGTGTGTGTACGTGTGTGTGTGTGATCTGTGTGTGTGTGTGTGATCTGTGTGTGTGTGTGTGATCTGTGTGTGTGTGTGACTCTGTGTGTGTGTGTGTGACTCTGTGTGTGTGTGTGTGTCTCTGTGTGTGTGACTCTGTGTGTGTGTGTGTGTGTCTCTGTGTGTGTGTGTGTCTCTGTGTGTGTGTGTGTCTCTCTGTGTGTGTGTGTGTCTCTGTGTGTGTGTGTGTGTCTCTGTGTGTGTGTGTGTCTCTGTGTGTGTGTGTGTGTCTCTGTGTGTGTGTGTGTGTGTCTCTGTGTGTGTGTGTGTGTGTCTCTGTGTGTGTGTGTGTGTGTCTCTGTGTGTGTGTGTGTGTTCTGTGTGTGTGTGTGTGTCTCTGTGTGTGTGTGTGACTCTGTGTGTGTCTCTGTGTGTGTGTGTCTCTGTGTGTCAGTACGAGGTGACGGCACCTGCGGTGCGTGCCGATCGCCGTTGGCCGGTGCTGCTGCTGCGCACGTTGGTGCTGGCCAGGGGCTCGGACGCCACCGGAGCCTTGTTCAGTCGCTGCTGCTGCCTGCTGGCAGCGCTGTGCAGGGACTGTGACAGCGCCAAGCAGGTGGGTAGAGACACGGAGAGACACGGAGAGAGACACACAGAGACAGAGAGAGAGACACACACAGAGACACACACAGAGAGAGACACACAGAGAGACACGGGGCCTTGTTCAGTCGCTGCTGCTGCCTGCTGGCAGCGCTGTGCAGGGACTGTGACAGCGCCAAGCAGGTGGGGAGAGACACGGAGAGACACAGAGAGAGACACAGAGACACGGAGAGAGAGACACACAGAGAGACACACAGAGACACACACAGAGAGACACGGGAGCCTTGTTCAGTCGCTGCTGCTGCCTGCTGGCAGCGCTGTGCAGGGACTGTGACAGCGCCAAGCAGGTGGGGAGAGACACGGAGACACGAAGAGAGAGACACACAGAGACACACACAGAGAGACACCCAGAGACACACGGAGAGAGACACGGGGGCCTTGTTCAGTCGCTGCTGCTGCCTGCTGGCAGCGCTGTGCAGGGACTGTGACAGCGCCAAGCAGGTGGGTAGAGACACGGAGAGAGACACAGACACACACAGAGACACAGAGAGAGAGACACGGAGAGACACGGAGAGAGAGACACAGAGAGAGAGAGAGACACAGAGACACACACAGAGACACACACAGAGACTCACACAGAGACACACACAGAGACACACACAGAGACACACACAGAGACACACACACAGACTCACACAGAGACACACACAGAGACACACACACAGAGACACACAGAGACACTCTCCCTAATCTCTCCCTAATCTCTCCCTAATCTCTCCCTAATCTCTCCCTGATCTCTCCCTGATCTCTCCCTAATCTCTCCCTGATCTCTCCCTAATCTCTCCCTAATCTCTCCCTAATCTCTCCCTGATCTCTCCCTGATCTCTCCCTAATCTCTCCCTGATCTCTCCCTGATCTCTCCCTAATCTCTCCCTAATCTCTCCCTGATCTCTCCCTGATCTCTCCCTAATCTCTCCCTGATCTCTCCCTGATCTCTCCCTAATCTCTCCCTAATCTCTCCCTAATCTCTCCCTAATCTCTCCCTGATCTCTCCCTGATCTCTCCCTGATCTCTCCCCGATCTCTCCCCGATCTCTCCCTAATCTCTCCCTAATCTCTCCCTAATCTCTCCCCGATCTCTCCCCGATCTCTCCCCGATCTCTCCCTAATCTCTCCCTAATCTCTCCCTGATCTCTCCCTAATCTCTCCCTAATCTCTCCCCGATCTCTCCCCGATCTCTCCCCGATCTCTCCCCGATCTCTCCCTAATCTCTCCCTAATCTCTCCCTAATCTCTCCCTAATCTCTCCCTAATCTCTCCCTGATCTCTCCCTGATGTCTCCCTAATCTCTCCCTGATCTCTCCCTGATCTCTCCCTAATCTCTCCCTAATCTCTCCCCGATCTCTCCCCGATATCTCCCCAATCTCGCCCTAATCTCTCCCTAATCTCGCCCTAATCTCTCCCTAATCTCGCCCTAATCTCGCCCTAATCTCTCCCTAATCTCGCCCTAATCTCGCCCTAATCTCTCCCTAATCTCGCCCTAATCTCTCCCTAATCTCGCCCTAATCTCTCCCCGATCTCTCCCCAATCTCGCCCTAATCTCGCCCTAATCTCGCCCTAATCTCTCCCTAATCTCGCCCTAATCTCTCCCTAATCTCGCCCTAATCTCTCCCTAATCTCGCCCTAATCTCGCCCTAATCTCGCCCTAATCTCTCCCTAATCTCTCCCTAATCTCTCCCTAATCTCTCCCCGATCTCTCCCCGATCTCTCCCCGATCTCTCCCCGATCTCTCCCCGATCTCTCCCCGATCTCTCCCCGATCTCTCCCCGATCTCTCCCCGATCTCTCCCCGATCTCTCCCCGATCTCTCCCCGATCTCTCCCCGATCTCTCCCCGATCTCTCCCCGATCTCCTCCCGATCTCTCCCCGATCTCTCCCCGATCTCTCCCCGATCTCTCCCCGATCTCTCCCCGATCTCTCCCCGATCTCCTCCCGATCTCTCCCCGATCTCTCCCCGATCTCTCCCCGATCTCTCCCTAATCTCGCCCTAATCTCTCCCTAATCTCTCCCTAATCTCTCTCTCCGTGTGCGTGTGCAGGACCTGATGTCCACCCCTCACTGCAAAGCCCAGCTCCAAACCCTCCACCACATCCTCTGCAGAGCCCCGCCCCTCCACCCCCCCAGAGCCCCGCCCCTCCACCCCCCCAGAGCCCCGCCCCTCAACCCCCCCAGAGCCCCGCCCCTCCACCCCCCCAGAGCCCCGCCCCTCCACCCCCCCAGAGCCCCGCCCCTCCACCCCCCCAGAGCCCCGCCCCTCAACCCCCCCAGAGCCCCGCCCCTCAACCCCCCCAGAGCCCCGCCCCTCCACCCCCCCAGAGCCCCGCCCCTCCACCCCCCCAGAGCCCCGCCCCTCCACCCCCCCAGAGCCCCCCCCCAGCAGCCCCTGCAGTGGGGGTGGAGCTGCGTGGGTGGGCGGGGCTCTGTCAGGGAGAGGGGGAGGGGCCGGAAGGGGAGGGGCCTGAGTCTGGCCCCGCCCACTCTGGTGCAACTTCCGGGGAGAGCGGGGGGGGGGGAGCCCCGTGGATAGGTGAGTGAGTGGGTGGGTGGGTGAGTGGGTGGGTGGGTGAGTGAGTGGGTGAGTGGGTGGGTGAGTGGGTGAGTGGGTGAGTGAGTGGGTGGGTGAGTGGGTGAGTGGGTGAGTGAGTGAGTGAGTGGGTGGGTGAGTGGGTGAGTGGGTGGGTGAGTGAGTGGGTGAGTGGGTGGGTGAGTGGGTGGGTGAGTGAGTGAGTGAGTGGGTGAGTGGGTGGGTGGGTGAGTGGGTGAGTGGGTGAGTGGGTGGGTGGGTGAGTGAGTGGGTGAGTGAGTGGGTGGGTGAGTGAGTGAGTGGGTGAGTGGGTGGGTGAGTGGGTGAGTGGGTGGGTGAGTGGGTGAGTGAGTGATTGGGTGGGTGGGTGAGTGGGTGGGTGGGTGGGTGGGTGAGTGGGTGGGTGAGTGGGTGAGTGAGTGGGTGGGTGGGTGAGTGAGTGAGTGGGTGGGTGAGTGAGTGAGTGGGTGGGTGAGTGAGTGGGTGAGTGGGTGGGTGAGTGGGTGAGTGGGTGAGTGGGTGGGTGAGTGGGTGAGTGGGTGGGTGAGTGGGTGAGTGGGTGAGTGAGTGAGTGGGTGGGTGGGTGAGTGGGTGGGTGGGTGAGTGGGTGGGTGAGTGGGTGGGTGGGTGAGTGAGTGAGTGGGTGGGTGAGTGAGTGAGTGAGTGGGTGGGTGGGTGGGTGAGTAAGTGGGTGGGTGAGTGAGTGAGTGGGTGGGTGGGTGAGTGAGTGAGTGAGTGGGTGGGTGGGTGAGTGAGTGAGTGGGTGAGTGAGTGGGTGAGTGAGTGAGTGAGTGGGTGAGTAAGTGAGTGAGTGGGTGTCTGGGTGAGTGAGTGAGTGGGTAAGTGAGTGGGTAAGTAAGTGAGTGTCTGGGTGAGTAAGTGAGTGAGTGAGTGGGTGAGTGGGTAAGTGGGTGAGTGAGTGAGTGAGTGAGTGAGTGGGTGAGTAAGTGAGTGAGTGAGTGGGTGAGTGGGTGGGTGAGTGAATGAGTGAGTGGGTGAGTGGGTGAGTGGGTGGGTGAGTGAATGAGTGAGTGGGTGAGTGGGTGAGTAAGTGAGTGGGTGAGTAAGTGAGTGAGTGTCTTAGTGAGTGAGTGGGTAAGTAAGTGAGTGTCTGGGTGAGTAAGTGAGTGAGTGAGTGGGTGAGTGGGTGGATGAGTGAGTGGGTGAGTAAGTGAGTGAGTGGGTGTCTGGGTGAGTGAGTGAGTGTCTGAGTGGGTGGGTGGGTGGGTGGGTGAGTGAATAGGTGGGTGAGTGAATAGGTGGGTGAGTAAGTGAGTGAGTGAGTGGGTGATTGGGTGAGTGGGTGAGTGGGTGAGTAAGTGAGTGGGTGGGTGGGTGGGTGGGTGAGTGGGTGGGTGGGTGGGTGGGTGGGTGGGTGAGTGAGTGGGTGGGTGAGTAAGTGAGTGAGTGGGTGTCTGAGTGAGTGAGTGTCTGAGTGAGTGAGTGAGTGGGTGAGTAAGTGAGTGAGTGGGTGTCTGGGTGGGTGAGTGAGTGAGTGGGTGAGTGAGTGAGTGGGTGTCTGGGTGAGTGAGTGAGTGTCTGGGTGAGTAAGTGAGTGAGTGAGTGAGTGGGTGAGTGAGTGAGTGGGTGGGTGAGTAAGTGAGTGAGTGGGTGTCTGGGTGAGTGAGTGAGTGGGTGGGTGGGTGAGTTAGTGAGTGAGTGGGTGTCTGAGTGGGTGTCTGAGTGAGTGAGTGTCTGAGTGAGTGAGTGTCTGAGTGAGTGAGTGTGTGAGTGAGTGGGTGAGTGGGTGTCTGAGTGAGTGAGTGTCTGAGTGAGTGAGTGAGTGAGTGGGTGTCTGAGTGAGTGAGTGGGTGTCTGAGTGAGTGAGTGAGTGGGTGTCTGAGTGAGTGAGTGAGTGGGTGAGTGGGTGTCTGAGTGAGTGAGTGTGTGAGTGAGTGGGTGAGTGGGTGTCTGAGTGAGTGAGTGGGTGTCTGAGTGAGTGAGTGAGTGGGTGTCTGAGTGAGTGAGTGAGTGGGTGTCTGGGTGAGTGAGTGAGTGAGTGAGTGGGTGTCTGAGTGAGTGAGTGAGTGGGTGTCTGAGTGAGTGAGTGAGTGGGTGTCTGGGTGAGTGAGTGAGTGGGTGTCTGGGTGAGTGAGTGAGTGGGTGTCTGAGTGAGTGGGTGGGTGAATGGGTGAGTGAGTGTCTGAGTGAGTGAGTGGGTGAGTGAGTGAGTGAGTGAGTGAGTGGGTGTCTGGGTGAGTGAGTGAGTGAGTGAGTGTCTGAGTGAGTGAGTGAGTGGGTGAGTGGGTGAGTGAGTGAGTGGGTGAGTGAGTGAGTGAGTGAGTGTCTGAGTGAGTGAGTGAGTGGGTGAGTGGGTGTCTGGGTGAATGAGTGACTGAGTGAGTGAGTGTCTGAGTGAGTGAGTGAGTGGGTGAGTGGGTGTCTGGGTGAGTGAGTGAGTGTCTGAGTGAGTGAGTGAGTGAGTGGGTGAGTGTCTGGGTGAGTGAGTGAGTGGGTAAGTGAGTGGGTAAGTAAGTGAGTGTCTGGGTGAGTAAGTGAGTGGGTGAGTGGGTAAGTGGGTGAGTGAGTGAGTGAGTGAGTGGGTGAGTAAGTGAGTGAGTGAGTGGGTGAGTGGGTGGGTGAGTGAATGAGTGAGTGGGTGAGTGGGTGAGTGGGTGGGTGAGTGAATGAGTGAGTGGGTGAGTGGGTGAGTAAGTGAGTGGGTGAGTAAGTGAGTGAGTGTCTTAGTGAGTGAGTGGGTAAGTAAGTGAGTGTCTGGGTGAGTAAGTGAGTGAGTGAGTGGGTGAGTGGGTGGATGAGTGAGTGGGTGAGTAAGTGAGTGAGTGGGTGTCTGGGTGAGTGAGTGAGTGTCTGAGTGAGTGGGTGGGTGGGTGGGTGGGTGAGTGAATAGGTGGGTGAGTGAATAGGTGGGTGAGTAAGTGAGTGAGTGAGTGGGTGATTGGGTGAGTGGGTGAGTGGGTGAGTAAGTGAGTGGGTGGGTGGGTGGGTGGGTGGGTGGGTGAGTGGGGTGGGTGAGTGGGTGGGTGGGTGGGTGGGTGGGTGGGTGGGTGAGTGAGTGGGTGGGTGAGTAAGTGAGTGAGTGGGTGTCTGAGTGAGTGAGTGTCTGAGTGAGTGAGTGAGTGGGTGAGTGAGTGAGTGAGTGGGTGTCTGGGTGGGTGAGTGAGTGAGTGGGTGAGTGAGTGAGTGGGTGTCTGGGTGAGTGAGTGAGTGTCTGGGTGAGTAAGTGAGTGAGTGAGTGAGTGGGTGAGTGAGTGAGTGGGTGGGTGAGTAAGTGAGTGAGTGGGTGTCTGGGTGAGTGAGTGAGTGGGTGGGTGGGTGAGTTAGTGAGTGAGTGGGTGTCTGAGTGGGTGTCTGAGTGAGTGAGTGTCTGAGTGAGTGAGTGTCTGAGTGAGTGAGTGTGTGAGTGAGTGGGTGAGTGGGTGTCTGAGTGAGTGAGTGTCTGAGTGAGTGAGTGAGTGAGTGAGTGGGTGTCTGAGTGAGTGAGTGGGTGTCTGAGTGAGTGAGTGAGTGGGTGTCTGAGTGAGTGAGTGAGTGGGTGAGTGGGTGTCTGAGTGAGTGAGTGTGTGAGTGAGTGGGTGAGTGGGTGTCTGAGTGAGTGAGTGGGTGTCTGAGTGAGTGAGTGAGTGGGTGTCTGAGTGAGTGAGTGAGTGGGTGTCTGGGTGAGTGAGTGAGTGAGTGAGTGGGTGTCTGAGTGAGTGAGTGAGTGGGTGTCTGAGTGAGTGAGTGAGTGGGTGTCTGGGTGAGTGAGTGAGTGGGTGTCTGAGTGAGTGGGTGGGTGAATGGGTGAGTGAGTGTCTGAGTGAGTGAGTGGGTGAGTGAGTGAGTGAGTGGGTAAGTAGGTGAGTGAGTGAGTGAGTGGGTGTCTGGGTGAGTGAGTGAGTGAGTGAGTGTCTGAGTGAGTGAGTGAGTGGGTGAGTGGGTGAGTGAGTGAGTGGGTGAGTGAGTGAGTGAGTGAGTGTCTGAGTGAGTGAGTGAGTGGGTGAGTGGGTGTCTGGGTGAATGAGTGACTGAGTGAGTGAGTGTCTGAGTGAGTGAGTGAGTGGGTGAGTGGGTGTCTGGGTGAGTGAGTGACTGAGTGAGTGAGTGAGTGTCTGAGTGAGTGAGTGAGTGGGTGAGTGGCTGTCTGGGTGAGTGGGTGTCTGAGTGAGTGAGTGAGTGGGTGTCTGGGTGAGTGAGTGAGTGAGTGGGTTTCACTTCACCGTGCAGATCCACCACTGACCGTGTCTCCCCCGCAACATCCGCGTGGTCCCCGCAGGCTCCGCCCGGCCTGGGTGCTGCGCAGAGACAACCTGCCGGACACAATGGACTCAAGCGACGCCATCCACCTGCTGCTAGACGCACTGGGACCCCTGCACTGAGAGAATTCCACTCACTCACTCAGTCACTCACTCACCCACCCACTCACCCACTCACTCACTCACCCACCCACTCACCCACTCACTCACTCACCCACTCACCCACTCACTCACTCACCCACTCACCCACTCACCCACCCACTCACTCACCCACCCACTCACCCACTCACTCACTCACCCACCCACTCACTCACTCACCCACTCACCCACTCACTCACTCACCCACTCACCCACTCACCCACCCACTCACCCACTCACCCACTCACCCACCCACTCACTCACTCACCCACTCACCCACTCACTCACCCACTCACCCACTCACCCACTCACCCACCCACTCACTCACTCACCCACTCACCCACTCAATCACTCACCCACTCACTCACTCACTCACTAAGACACTCACCCACTCACTCACTCACTCACCCACTCACCCACTCACTCACTCACCCACTCACTCACCCACTCACCCACTCACTCACTCACCCACCCACTCACTCACTCACCCACTCACCCACCCACCCACTCACCCACTCACCCACTCACTCACCCACTCACTCACCCACTCACCCACTCATCCACCCACTCACCCACTCACCCACCCACCCACTCACTCACCCACCCACCCACTCACTCAACCACCCACCCACTCACTCACCCACCCACCCACTCACCCACCCACTCACCCACTCACCCACCCACCCACTCACCCACCCACCCACCCACCCACTCACCCACCCACCCACTCACTCACCCACCCACCCACTCACTCACCCACTCACTCACTCACTCACCCACTCACCCACCCACCCACTCACTCACTCACCCACTCACCCACTCACCCACCCACTCACCCACCCACTCACCCACCCACCCACTCACTCACTCACTCACTCACCCACTCACTCACCCACCCACTCACTCACCCACCCACTCACTCACCCACTCACTCACTCACTCACCCACCCACCCACTCACTCACTCACCCACCCACCCACTCACTCACCCACCCACTCACTCACTCACCCACTCACTCACTCACCCACCCACTCACCCACCCACTCACTCACCCACCCACCCACTCACTCGCCCACTCACTCACTCACCCACCCACTCACCCACTCACTCACTCACCCACTCACCCACTCACTCACTCACCCACTCACCCACTCACCCACCCACTCACTCACCCACCCACTCACCCACTCACTCACTCACCCACCCACTCACTCACTCACCCACTCACCCACTCACTCACTCACCCACTCACCCACTCACCCACCCACTCACCCACTCACCCACTCACCCACCCACTCACTCACTCACCCACTCACCCACTCACTCACCCACTCACCCACTCACCCACTCACCCACCCACTCACTCACTCACCCACTCACTCACTCACCCACTCAATCACTCACCCACTCACTCACTCACTCACTCACTAAGACACTCACCCACTCACTCACTCACTCACCCACTCACCCACTCACTCACTCACCCACTCACTCACCCACTCACCCACTCACTCACTCACCCACCCACTCACTCACTCACCCACTCACCCACCCACCCACTCACCCACTCACCCACTCAACTCACCCACTCACTCACCCACTCACCCACTCATCCACCACTCACCCACTCACCCACCCACCCACTCACTCACCCACCCACCCACTCACTCAACCACCCACCCACTCACTCACCCACCCACCCACTCACCCACCCACTCACCCACTCACCCACCCACCCACCCACTCACCCACCCACCCCACCCACCACACCACCACCCACCCACTCACTCACCCACCCACCCACTCACTCACCCACTCACTCACTCACTCACCCACTCACCCACCCACCCACTCACTCACTCACCCACTCACCCACTCACCCACCCACTCACCCACCCACTCACCCACCCACCCACTCACTCACTCACTCACCCACTCACCCACCCACTCACTCACCCACCCACTCACTCACCCACTCACTCACTCACTCACCCACCCACCCACTCACTCACTCACCCACCCACCCACTCACTCACCCACCCACCCACTCACTCGCCCACTCACTCACTCACCACCACCCACCCACCCACCCACTCACTCACTCACCCACTCACCCACCCACTCACCCACTCACCCACTCACTCACCCACCCACCCAGCCACTCACCCACCCACCCACTCACCCACCCACTCACCCACCCACTCACTCACCCACCCACCCACCCACCCACTCACTCACCCACTCACTCACTCACCCACTCACTCACCCACCCACTCACTCACCCACTCACTCACTCACCCACCCACCCACTCACTCACCCACCCACTCACTCACTCACCCACCCACTCACTCACTCACCCACTCACTCACTCACCCACCCACTCACCCACCCACTCACTCACCCACCCACCCACTCACTCGCCCACTCACTCACTCGCCCACACTCACTCACTCACCCACCCACCACCCACCCACCCACCCACTCACTCACTCACCCACTCACTCACCCACCCACTCACCCACTCACCCACTCACTCACCCACCCACCCAGCCACTCACCCACCCACCCACTCACCCACCCACTCACCCACCCACTCACTCACCCACCCACCCACCCACCCACCCACTCACTCACCCACTCACTCACCCACCCACTCACCCACCCCACTCACCCACCCACCCACTCACCCACCCACCCACTCACTCACCCACCCACCCACTCACTCACCCACCCACTCACCCACCCACCCACTCACCCACCCACTCACCCACTCACCAATTTAAATGTTAATATTTTTCTACTGCCAAGCCTCCCTTTACAAAGAGGCTGGAATAACGATCTTAGATTATCATTTATTCATGTTGATGTTGTTGATGTTGTTGATGTTGTTGTTGATGTTGTTGATGTTGTTGTTGATGTTGTTGATGTTGTTGATGTTGTTGTTGATGTTGTTGATGTTGTTGTTGATGTTGTTTTCGATGTTGCTTTTGACTTTGTCAGCGTTGCTTAACGAGTTTCTAAATAAAAGTGCGTGAACAAGCCAGCCTCCCAGTGCGTGTGTGCGTGTGTGCGTGTGTGCGCGTGTGCGTGCGTGCGTGTGTGCGTGTGTGCGCGTGTGCGTGTGTGCGTGTGTGCGTGTGTGCGTGTGTGCGTGTGTGCGTGTGTGCGTGTGTGCGTGTGTGTGCGTGTGTGCGTGTGTGTGCGTGTGTGCGTGTGTGCGTGTGTGCGTGTGTGCGTGTGTGCGTGTGCGCGTGTGCGTGTGTGCGTGTGTGCGTGTGTGTGCGTGGAGGAGTGGTGGGTGTAGTGGTTAGCGCCACGCTGCGCTACGAACCCCGGCGACCCGAGTTCGATTCCCGCTCATGGCCACCACCACTCAGTGGCACTTGCCCCTACAGCCCTGCCAGAGGCTACCTGGGGGGTCTTTGTCTTTGTGCTACTAACAGCACTTGCCCCTACAGCCCTGCCAGAGGCTACCTGGGGGGTCTTTGTCTGTGCTACTAACAGCACTTGCCCCTACAGCCCTGCTAGAGGCTACCTGGGGGGTCTTTGTCTGTGCTACTAACAGCACTTGCCCCTACAGCCCTGCTAGAGGCTACCTGG
>NW_027620572.1:0-20000 GCF_964198595.1 Lampetra fluviatilis | reverse complement strand
AGTGAGTGAGTGGGTGGGTGAGTGGGTGAGTGGGTGAGTGAGTGGGTGAGTTGGTGGGTGGGTGAGTGGGTGGGTGAGTGGGTGAGTGTGTGAGTGAGTGGGTGAGTGGGTGAGTGGGTGAGTGGGTGAGTGAGTAAGTGAGTGAGTGGGTGGGTGGGTGAGTGGGTGGGTGAGTGAGTGGGTGAGTGGGTGGGTGAGTGGGTGGGTGAGTGAGTGAGTGGGTGAGTGGGTGGGTGGGTGAGTGAGTGGGTTGGTATGTGGGTGAGTGAGTGAATGGGTGAGTGGGTGAGTGAGTGAGTGGGTGGGTGAGTGGGTGGGTGAGTGAGTGAGTGGGTGAGTGAGTGGGTGAGTGGGTGAGTGAGTGAGTGGGTGGGTGAGTGAGTGGGTGAGTGGGTGAGTGAGTGAGTGGGTGGGTGAGTGAGTGAGTGGGTGAGTGAGTGGGTGAGTGGGTGAGTGGGTGAGTGGGTGGGTGGGTGAGTGGGTGAGTGAGTGAGTGGGTGAGTGGGTGAGTGGGTGGGTGGGTGAGTGAGTGGGTGAGTGAGTGGGTTGGTATGTGGGTGAGTGGGTGAGTGGGTGGGTGGGTGAGTGGGTGGGTGGGTGAGTGGGTGAGTGAGTGAGTGAGTGGGTGAGTGGGTGAGTGGGTGGGTGGGTGAGTGGGTGAGTGAGTGAGTGAGTGAGTGGGTGGGTGGGTGGGTGAGTGAGTGGGTTGGTATGTGGGTGAGTGAGTGAGTGAGTGGGTGAGTGAGTGAGCGAGTGAGAGAGTGACAGGGTTTGTGTGTCAGTGGGTGTGAGTGGGTGAGTGAGTGAGTGAGTGGGTGAGTGGGTGAGTGGGTGGGTGAGTGGGTGAGCGAGTGAGTGAGTGACAGGGTTTGTGTGTCAGTGGGTGTGAGTGGGTGAGTGGGTGAGTGGGTGAGTGAGTGGGTGAGTTGGTGGGTGGGTGAGTGGGTGGGTGAGTGGGTGAGTGTGTGAGTGAGTGGGTGAGTGGGTGAGTGGGTGAGTGGGTGAGTGAGTAAGTGAGTGAGTGGGTGGGTGAGTGGGTGGGTGAGTGAGTGGGTGAGTGGGTGGGTGAGTGGGTGGGTGAGTGAGTGAGTGGGTGAGTGGGTGGGTGGGTGAGTGAGTGGGTTGGTATGTGGGTGAGTGAGTGAGTGGGTGAGTGGGTGAGTGAGTGAGTGGGTGGGTGAGTGGGTGAGTGGGTGAGTGAGTGGGTGAGTTGGTGGGTGGGTGAGTGGGTGGGTGAGTGGGTGAGTGAGTGGGTGAGTGGGTGAGTGGGTGAGTGGGTGAGTGAGTAAGTGAGTGAGTGGGTGGGTGAGTGGGTGGGTGAGTGAGTGGGTGAGTGGGTGGGTGAGTGGGTGGGTGAGTGAGTGAGTGGGTGAGTGGGTGGGTGGGTGAGTGAGTGGGTTGGTATGTGGGTGAGTGAGTGAGTGGGTGAGTGGGTGAGTGAGTGAGTGGGTGGGTGAGTGGGTGGGTGAGTGAGTGAGTGGGTGAGTGAGTGGGTGAGTGGGTGAGTGAGTGAGTGGGTGGGTGAGTGAGTGGGTGAGTGGGTGAGTGAGTGAGTGGGTGGGTGAGTGAGTGAGTGGGTGAGTGAGTGGGTGAGTGGGTGAGTGGGTGAGTGGGTGGGTGGGTGAGTGGGTGAGTGAGTGAGTGAGTGGGTGAGTGGGTGAGTGGGTGGGTGGGTGAGTGAGTGGGTGAGTGAGTGGGTTGGTATGTGGGTGAGTGGGTGAGTGGGTGAGTGGGTGGGTGGGTGAGTGGGTGGGTGGGTGAGTGGGTGAGTGAGTGAGTGAGTGGGTGAGTGGGTGAGTGGGTGGGTGGGTGAGTGGGTGAGTGAGTGAGTGAGTGAGTGGGTGGGTGGGTGGGTGAGTGAGTGGGTTGGTATGTGGGTGAGTGAGTGAGTGAGTGGGTGAGTGAGTGAGCGAGTGAGAGAGTGACAGGGTTTGTGTGTCAGTGGGTGTGAGTGGGTGAGTGAGTGAGTGAGTGGGTGAGTGGGTGAGTGGGTGGGTGAGTGGGTGAGTGGGTGAGTGAGTGGGTGAGTGAGTGAGCGAGTGAGAGAGTGACAGGGTTTGTGTGTCAGTGGGTGTGAGTGGGTGAGTGAGTGAGTGGGTGAGTGGGTGAGTGGGTGAGTGAGTGAGTAAGTGGGTGAGTGGGTGGGTGGGTGGGTGAGTGAGTGAGTGGGTGGGTGGGTGGGTGAGTGAGTGGGTTGGTATGTGAGTGAGTGAGTGGGTGAGTGGGTGGGTGGGTGAGTGAGTGGGTGAGTGAGTGGGTGGGTGGGTGAGTGAGTGGGTGAGTGGGTGGGTGGGTGGGTGTGTGAGTGAGTGGGTGGGTGGGTGAGTGTGTGAGTGAGTGGGTTGGTATGTGGGTGAGTGAGTGAGTGAGTGGGTGAGTGAGTGAGCGAGTGAGAGAGTGACAGGGTTTGTGTGTCAGTGGGTGTGAGTGGGTGAGTGAGTGAGTGAGTGGGTGAGTGGGTGAGTGGGTGGGTGAGTGGGTGAGTGGGTGAGTGGGTGAGTGAGTGGGTGAGTGAGTGAGCGAGTGAGAGAGTGACAGGGTTTGTGTGTCAGTGGGTGTGAGTGGGTGAGTGAGTGAGTGGGTGAGTGGGTGAGTGGGTGAGTGAGTGAGTAAGTGGGTGAGTGGGTGGGTGGGTGGGTGAGTGAGTGAGTGGGTGGGTGGGTGGGTGAGTGAGTGGGTTGGTATGTGAGTGAGTGAGTGGGTGAGTGGGTGGGTGGGTGAGTGAGTGGGTGAGTGAGTGGGTGGGTGGGTGAGTGAGTGGGTGAGTGGGTGGGTGGGTGGGTGTGTGAGTGAGTGGGTGGGTGGGTGAGTGTGTGAGTGAGTGGGTTGGTATGTGGGTGAGTGAGTGAGTGGGTGAGTGAGTGAGCGAGTGAGTGAGTGACAGGGTTTGTGTGTCAGTGGGTGTGAGTGGGTGAGTGGGTGAGTGAGTGAGTGGGTGAGTGAGTGGGTGAGTGAGTGAGTGGGTGAGTGAGTAAGTGGGTGAGTGGGTGGGTGGGTGAGTGAGTGAGTGAGTGAGTGAGTGGGTGAGTGGGTGAGTGGGTGGGTGGGTGAGTAAATGGGTGAGTGGGTGGGTGAGTGAGTAAGTGGGTGAGTGGGTGGGTGGGTGAGTGAGTGAGTGGGTGAGTGGGTGAGTGGGTGGGTGAGTGAGTGGGTGAGTGAGTGGGTGAGTGAGTAAGTGGGTGAGTGGGTGGGTGGGTGAGTGAGTGAGAGGGTGAGTGGGTGAGTGGGTGGGTGGGTGAGTGGGTGGGTGGGTGAGTGGGTGAGTGAGTGAGTGGGTGAGTGGGTGAGTGGGTGGGTGGGTGAGTGGGTGAGTGAGTGAGTGAGTGGGTGGGTGGGTGGGTGAGTGAGTGGGTTGGTATGTGGGTGAGTGAGTGAGTGAGTGGGTGAGTGAGTTAGCGAGTGAGAGAGTGACAGGGTTTGTGTGTCAGTGGGTGTGAGTGGGTGAGTGAGTGAGTGAGTGGGTGAGTGGGTGAGTGGGTGAGTGGGTGAGTGGGTGAGTGGGTGAGTGAGTGGGTGAGTGAGTGAGCGAGTGAGAGAGTGACAGGGTTTGTGTGTCAGTGGGTGTGAGTGGGTGAGTGAGTGAGTGGGTGAGTGGGTGAGTGGGTGAGTAAGTGGGTGAGTGGGTGGGTGGGTGGGTGAGTGAGTGAGTGGGTGGGTGGGTGGGTGAGTGAGTGGGTTGGTATGTGAGTGAGTGAGTGGGTGAGTGGGTGGGTGGGTGAGTGAGTGGGTGAGTGAGTGGGTGGGTGGGTGAGTGAGTGGGTGAGTGGGTGGGTGGGTGGGTGGGTGGGTGAGTGAGTGAGTGGGTGTGTGGGTGGGTGAGTGAGTGGGTTGGTATGTGAGTGAGTGAGTGGGTGAGTGGGTGGGTGGGTGAGTGAGTGGGTGAGTGAGTGGGTGGGTGGGTGAGTGAGTGGGTGAGTGGGTGGGTGGGTGGGTGTGTGAGTGAGTGGGTGGGTGGGTGAGTGTGTGAGTGAGTGGGTTGGTATGTGGGTGAGTGAGTGAGTGGGTGAGTGAGTGAGCGAGTGAGTGAGTGACAAGGTTTGTGTGTCAGTGGGTGTGAGTGGGTGGGTGGGTGGGTGAGTGAGTGAGTGATTGGGTGAGTGGGTGAGTGGGTGGGTGGGTGAGTGGGTGAGTGGGTGAGTGAGTGGGTGAGTGAGTGGGTGAGTGGGTGAGTGAGTGAGTGAGTGGGTGAGTGGGTGAGTGGGTGAGTGAGTGAGTGGGTGAGTGGGTGGGTGGGTGAGTGAGTGGGTTGGTATGTGGGTGAGTGAGTGAGTGGGTGAGTGAGTGAGCGAGTGAGTGAGTGACAAGGTTTGTGTGTCAGTGGGTGTGAGTGGGTGGGTGGGTGGGTGAGTGAGTGAGTGGGTGAGTGGGTGAGTGGGTGGGTGGGTGAGTGGGTGAGTGGGTGAGTGAGTGGGTGAGTGGGTGAGTGGGTGGGTGGGTTTGTGTGTCAGTGGGTGAGTGAATGAGTGGGTGAGTGGGTGGGTGGGTGAGTGAGTGAGTGGGTGAGTGGGTAAGTGAGTGAATGGGTGAGTGAGTGGCTGAGTGAGTGACTGAGTGAGTGAGTGAGTGAGTGACTGACTGAGTGAGTGAGTGACTGAGTGAGTGAGTGACTGAGTGAGTGGCTGAGTGAGTGACTGAGTGAGTGAGAGAGTGAGTGGCTGAGTGACTGAGTGAGTGAGTGACTGACTGAGTGAGTGAGTGACTGAGTGAGTGAGTGACTGAGTGAGTGGCTGAGTGAGTGACTGAGTGACTGAGTGAGTGAGAGAGTGAGTGGCTGAGTGACTGAGTGAGTGAGTGGCTGAGTGACTGAGTGAGTGAGTGGCTGAGTGACTGAGTGAGTGAGTGGCTGAGTGACTGAGTGAGTGACTGAGTGACTGAGTGACTGAGTGAGTGACTGAGTGAGTGAGTGAGTGACTGAGTGAGTGACTGAGTGACTGAGTGACTGAGTGAGTGACTGGGTGAGTAACTGAGTGATTAATCGAGTGACTGACTGACTGACTGAGTGGCTGAGTGAGTGACTGAGTGACTGAGTGAGTGACTGAGTGACTGAGTGAGTGAGAGAGTGAGTGGCTGAGTGACTGAGTGAGTGAGTGGCTGAGTGACTGAGTGTGTGTGTGAGTGACTGAGTGACTGAGTGAGTGACTGAGTGACTGAGTGAGTGACTGAGTAACTGACTGAGTAACTGAGTGAGTGGCTGAGTGAGTGAGTGGGTAACCGAGTGAGTGACTGACTGCGTGAGTGAGTAACTGGGTGAGTGACTGAGTGAGTAATCGAGTGACTGACTGACTGACTGAGTGGCTGAGTGAGTGAGTGAGTGGCTGACTGACTGCGTGAGTGACTGAGTGACTGGGTGAGTGACTGCGTGAGTGACTGAGTGACTGGGTGAGTAACTGAGTGAGTGAGCGACTGAGTGACTGAGTGACTGACTGAGTGGCTGAGTGAGTGAGTGGCTGACTGACTGCGTGAGTGACTGAGTGACTGGGTGAGTGACTGCGTGAGTGACTGAGTGACTGGGTGAGTAACTGAGTGAGTGAGCGACTGAGTGACTGAGTGACTGACTGAGTGGCTGAGTGAGTGAGTGAGTGGCTGACTGACTGCGTGAGTGACTGAGTGACTGGGTGAGTGACTGCGTGAGTGACTGAGTGACTGAGTGCGTGAGTGAGTGTGTGAGTGAGTGACTGAGTGACTGAGTGAGTGACTGACTGACTGCGTGAGTGACTGAGTGACTGGGTGAGTGACTGCGTGAGTGACTGAGTAACTGACTGAGTAACTGAGTGAGTGGCTGAGTGAGTGAGTGGGTAACCGAGTGAGTGACTGACTGCGTGAGTGAGTAACTGGGTGAGTGACTGAGTGAGTAATCGAGTGACTGACTGACTGACTGAGTGGCTGAGTGAGTGAGTGAGTGGCTGACTGACTGCGTGAGTGACTGAGTGACTGGGTGAGTAACTGAGTGAGTGAGCGACTGAGTGACTGAGTGACTGACTGTGTGGCTGAGTGAGTGAGTGAGTGGCTGACTGACTGCGTGAGTGACTGAGTGACTGGGTGAGTGACTGCGTGAGTGACTGAGTGACTGAGTGCGTGAGTGAGTGTGTGAGTGAGTGACTGAGTGACTGAGTGAGTGACTGACTGACTGCGTGAGTGACTGAGTGACTGGGTGAGTGACTGCGTGAGTGACTGAGTGACTGGGTGAGTGACTGGGTGAGTGACTGAGTGAGTGAGAGAGAGGGGGGGGGGGTGGGACTTGTTGAGTATTTTTAGAGAAATGCGATGGGCGAATCGCCTTGAGCCTCAAACTCCCTGAGATGGGAGCGGGGGGAGGAGGGGGACTTGGAGAGAGATAAGGGAGATATAAGGTAGAGATAAGGGAGAGATGAGGGAGAGATGAGGGAGAGATAAGGGAGAGATGAGGGAGAGATAAGGGAGAGATGAGGGAGAGATGAGGGAGAGATAAGGGAGAGATGAGGGAGAGATAAGGGAGAGATGAGGGAGAGATGAGGGAGAGATAAGGGAGAGATGAGGGAGAGATAAGGGAGAGATGAGGGAGAGATAAGGGAGAGATGAGGGAGAGATGAGGGAGAGATGAGGGAGAGATGAGGGAGAGATAAGGGAGAGATGAGGGAGAGATAAGGGAGAGATGAGGGAGAGATGAGGGAGAGATGAGGGAGAGATGAGGGAGAGATGAGGGAGAGATGAGGGAGAGATGAGGGAGAGATGAGGGAGAGATGAGGGAGAGATGAGGGAGAGATGAGGGAGAGAGATGAGGGAGAGATGAGGGAGAGATAAGGGAGAGATAAGGGAGAGATGAGGGAGAGATAAGGGAGAGATGAGGGAGAGATGAGGGAGAGATGAGGGAGAGATAAGGGAGAGATGAGGGAGAGTTGAGGGAGAGATGAGGGAGAGATAAGGGAGAGATGAGGGAGAGATGAGGGAGAGATGAGGGAGAGATGAGGGAGAGATGAGGGAGAGATGAGGGAGAGATGAGGGAGAGATGAGGGAGAGATAAGGGAGAGATAAGGGAGAGATGAGGGAGAGATGAGGGAGAGATGAGGGAGAGATGATGGGGAGATAAGGGAGAGATGAGGGAGAGATGAGGGAGAGATGAGGGAGAGATGAGGGAGAGATGAGGGAGAGATAAGGGAGAGATGAGGGAGAGATGAGGGAGAGATGAGGGAGAGATGAGGGAGAGATGAGGGAGAGATGAGGGAGAGATAAGGGAGAGATGAGGGAGAGATAAGGGAGAGATGAGGGAGAGATAAGGGAGAGATGAGGGAGAGATGAGGGAGAGATGAGGGAGAGATGAGGGAGAGATAAGGGAGAGATAAGGGAGAGATGAGGGAGAGATGAGGGAGAGATGAGGGAAAGATGAGGGAGAGATAAGGGAGAGATAAGGGAGAGATGAGGGAGAGATGAGGGAGAGATGAGGGAGAGATAAGGGAGAGATGAGGGAGAGATGAGGGAGAGATGAGGGAGAGATGAGGGAGAGATGAGGGAGAGATGAGGGAGAGATGAGGGAGAGATGAGGGAGAGATGAGGGAGAGATGAGGGAGAGATGAGGGAGAGATGAGGGAGAGATGATGGGGAGATAAGGGAGAGATGAGTGAGAGATAAGGGAGAGATGAGGGAGAGATGAGGGAGAGATAAGGGAGAGATGAGGGAGAGATGAGGGAGAGATAAGGGAGAGATAAGGGAGAGATGAGGGAGAGATGAGGGAGAGATGAGGGAGAGATGAGGGAGAGATAAGGGAGAGATGAGGGAGAGATGAGGGAGAGATGAGGGAGAGATGAGGGAGAGATGAGGGAGAGATGAGGGAGAGATGATGGGGAGATAAGGGAGAGATGAGGGAGAGATGAGGGAGAGATAAGGGAGAGAGAGAGGGGGAGGAGGGGAGTGGGGGAGAGATAAAAGAGAGATAAGGGAGAGATAAGGGAGAGATAAGGGAGAGATAAGGGAGAGATGAGGGAGAGATAAGGGAGAGATGAGTAAGAGATGAGGGAGAGATGAGGGAGAGATGAGGGAGAGATAAGGGAGAGATGAGGGAGAGATGAGGGGGAGATGAGGGAGAGATAAGGGAGAGATGAGGGAGAGATGAGGGAGAGATGAGGGAGAGATGAGGGAGAGATAAGGGAGAGATGAGGGGGAGATGAGGGAGAGATGAGGGAGAGATGAGGGAGAGATGAGGGAGAGATGAGGGAGAGATGAGGGAGAGATGAGGGAGAGATGAGGGAGAGATGAGGGAGAGATGAGGGAGAGATGAGGGAGAGATGAGGGGGAGATGAGGGAGAGATAAGGAGAGATGAGGGAGAGATGAGGGAGAGATGAGGGAGAGATGAGGGAGAGATAAGGGAGAGATGAGGGAGAGATGAGGGGGAGATGAGGGAGAGATAAGGGAGAGATGAGGGAGAGATGAGGGAGAGATGAGGGAGAGATGACGGAGAGATGAGGGAGAGATGAGGGAGAGATGAGGGAGAGATAAGGGAGAGATGAGGGAGAGATGAGGGAGAGATGAGGGAGAGATGAGGGAGAGATGAGGGAGAGATGAGGGAGAGATAAGGGAGAGATGAGGGAGAGATGAGGGGGAGATGAGGGAGAGATAAGGGAGAGATGAGGGAGAGATGAGGGAGAGATGAGGGAGAGATGAGGGAGAGATAAGGGAGAGATGAGGGAGAGATGAGGGAGAGATAAGGGAGAGATAAGGGAGAGATGATGGGGAGATAAGGGAGAGATGAGGGAGAGATGAGGGAAAGATAAGGGAGAGATAAGGGAGAGATGAGGGAGAGATGAGGGAGAGATGAGGGAGAGATGAGGGAGAGATAAGGGAGAGATGAGGGAGAGATGAGGGGGAGATGAGGGGGAGATGAGGGGGAGATAAGGGAGAGATAAGGGAGAGATGAGGGAGAGATGAGGGAGAGATGAGGGAGAGATGAGGGAGAGATAAAGGAGAGATGAGGGAGAGATGAGGGGGAGATGAGGGAGAGATGAGGGAGAGATGAGGGAGAGATGAGGGAGAGATGAGGGAGAGATGAGGGAGAGATGAGGGAGAGATGAGGGAGAGATAAGGGAGAGATAAGGGAGAGATGAGGGAGAGATGAGGGAGAGATGAGGGAGAGATGAGGGAGAGATGAGGGAGAGATGAGGGAGAGATGAGGGAGAGATAAGGGAGAGATGAGGGAGAGAGATGAGGGGGAGATGAGGAGAGATAAGGGAGAGATGAGGGAGAGATGAGGGAGAGATGAGGGAGAGATGAGGGAGAGATAAGGGAGAGATAAGGGAGAGATGAGGGGGAGATAAGGAGAGATGAGGGGGAGATGAGGGAGAGATGAGGGAGAGATAAGGGAGAGATAAGGGAGAGATGAGGGGGAGATAAGGGAGAGATGAGGGGGAGATAAGGGAGAGATGAGGGAGAGATGAGGGAGAGATGAGGGAGAGATGAGGGAGAGATGAGGGAGAGATGAGGGAGAGATGAGGGAGAGGTGAGGGAGAGATAAGGGAGAGGTGAGGGAGAGGTGAGGGAGAGGTGAGGGAGAGGTGAGGGAGAGGTGAGGGAGAGATGAGGGAGAGATGAGGGAGAGATGAGGGAGAGATGAGGGAGAGATGAGGGAGAGATGACGGAGAGATGAGGGAGAGATGAGGGAGAGATGAGGGAGAGATAAGGGAGAGATAAGGGAGAGATGAGGGAGAGATGAGGGAGAGATAAGGGAGAGATGAGGGAGAGATGAGGGAGAGATGAGGGAGAGATGAGGGAGAGATAAGGAGAGATGAGGGAGAGATGAGGGGGAGATGAGGGAGAGATAAGGGAGAGATGAGGGAGAGATGAGGGAGAGATGAGGGAGAGATGAGGGAGAGATAGGGAGAGATGAGGGAGAGATGAGGGAGAGATAAGGGAGAGATAGGGAGAGATGATGGGGAGATGAGGGAGAGATGAGGGAGAGATGAGGGAGAGATAAGGGAGAGATAAGGGAGAGATGAGGGAGAGATGAGGGAGAGATGAGGGAGAGATGAGGGAGAGATGAGGGAGAGATGAGGGAGAGATGAGGGGAGATGAGGGGGAGATGAGGGGAGATAAGGGAGAGATGAGGGAGAGATGAGGGAGAGATGAGGGAGAGATGAGGGAGAGATGAGGGAGAGATAAGGGAGAGATGAGGGAGAGATGAGGGGAGATGAGGGAGAGATGAGGGAGAGATGAGGGAGAGATGAGGGAGAGATGAGGGAGAGATGAGGAGAGATAAGGGAGAGATGAGGGAGAGATGAGGGAGAGATGAGGGAGAGATAAGGGAGAGATAAGGGAGAGATGAGGGAGAGATGAGGGAGAGATAAGGGAGAGATGAGGGAGAGATGAGGGAGAGATGAGGGAGAGATGAGGGAGAGATAGGAGAGATGAGGGAGAGATGAGGGGGAGATGAGGGAGAGATAAGGGAGAGATGAGGGAGAGATGAGGAGAGATAAGGGAGAGATGAGGGAGAGATGAGGGGGAGATGAGGGAGAGATAAGGGAGAGATGAGGGAGAGATGAGGGAGAGATGAGGAGAGATGACGGAGAGATGAGGGAGAGATGAGGGAGAGATGAGGGAGAGATAAGGGAGAGATGAGGGAGAGATGAGGGAGAGATGAGGGAGAGATGAGGAGAGATGAGGGAGAGATGAGGGAGAGATAAGGGAGAGATGAGGGAGAGATGAGGGGGAGATGAGGGAGAGATAAGGGAGAGATGAGGGAGAGATGAGGGAGAGATGAGGGAGAGATGAGGGAGAGATAAGGGAGAGATGAGGGAGAGATGAGGGAGAGATAAGGGAGAGATAAGGGAGAGATGATGGGGAGATAAGGGAGAGATGAGGGAGAGATGAGGGAAAGATAAGGGAGAGATAAGGGAGAGATGAGGGAGAGATGAGGGAGAGATGAGGGAGAGATGAGGGAGAGATAAGGAGAGATGAGGAGAGATGAGGGGGAGATGAGGGGAGATGAGGGGGAGATAAGGGAGAGATAAGGGAGAGATGAGGGAGAGATGAGGGAGAGATGAGGGAGAGATGAGGGAGAGATAAGGAGAGATGAGGGAGAGATGAGGGGAGATGAGGGAGAGATGAGGGAGAGATGAGGGAGAGATGAGGGAGAGATGAGGGAGAGATGAGGGAGAGATGAGGGAGAGATGAGGGAGAGATGAGGGAGAGATGAGGGAGAGATAAGGGAGAGATGGGGAGAGATGAGGGAGAGATGAGGGAGAGATGAGGGAGAGATGAGGGAGAGATGAGGGAGAGATGAGGGAGAGATGAGGGAGAGATAAGGGAGAGATGAGGGAGAGATGAGGGGGAGATGAGGGAGAGATGAGGGAGAGATGAGGGAGAGATGAGGGAGAGATGAGGGAGAGATGAGGGAGAGATAAGGGAGAGATAAGGGAGAGATGAGGGGGAGATAAGGGAGAGATGAGGGGAGATGAGGGAGAGATGAGGGAGAGATAAGGGAGAGATAAGGGAGAGATGAGGGGGAGATAAGGGAGAGATGAGGGGGAGATAAGGGGAGATAAGGGAGAGATGAGGGGGAGATAAGGGAGAGATGAGGGAGAGATGAGGGAGAGATGAGGGAGAGATGAGGGAGAGATGAGGGAGAGATGAGGGAGAGATGAGGGAGAGGTGAGGGAGAGATAAGGGAGAGGTGAGGGAGAGGTGAGGGAGAGGTGAGGGAGAGGTGAGGGAGAGGTGAGGGAGAGATGAGGGAGAGATGAGGGAGAGATGAGGGAGAGATGAGGGAGAGATGAGGGAGAGATGACGGAGAGATGAGGGAGAGATGAGGGAGAGATGAGGGAGAGATAAGGGAGAGATAAGGGAGAGATGAGGGAGAGATGAGGGAGAGATAAGGGAGAGATGAGGGAGAGATGAGGGAGAGATGAGGGAGAGATGAGGGAGAGATAAGGGAGAGATGAGGGAGAGATGAGGGGGAGATGAGGGAGAGATAAGGGAGAGATGAGGGAGAGATGAGGGAGAGATGAGGGAGAGATGAGGGAGAGATAAGGGAGAGATGAGGGAGAGATGAGGGAGAGATAAGGGAGAGATAAGGGAGAGATGATGGGGAGATGAGGGAGAGATGAGGGAGAGATGAGGGAGAGATAAGGGAGAGATAAGGGAGAGATGAGGGAGAGATGAGGGAGAGATGAGGGAGAGATGAGGGAGAGATGAGGGAGAGATGAGGGAGAGATGAGGGGGAGATGAGGGGGAGATGAGGGGGAGATAAGGGAGAGATGAGGGAGAGATGAGGGAGAGATGAGGGAGAGATGAGGGAGAGATGAGGGAGAGATAAGGGAGAGATGAGGGAGAGATGAGGGGGAGATGAGGGAGAGATGAGGGAGAGATGAGGGAGAGATGAGGGAGAGATGAGGGGAGAGATGAGGGAGAGATAAGGGAGAGATGAGGGAGAGATGAGGGAGAGATGAGGAGAGATAAGGAGAGATGAGGGAGAGATGAGGGAGAGATGAGGGAGAGATAAGGGAGAGATGAGGGAGAGATGAGGGAGAGATGAGGGAGAGATGAGGGAGAGATGAGGGAGAGATGAGGGAGAGATGAGGGGGAGATGAGGGAGAGATAAGGGAGAGATGAGGGAGAGATGAGGGAGAGATGAGGGAGAGATGAGGGAGAGATAAGGGAGAGATAAGGGAGAGATAAGGAGAGATGAGGGGGAGATAAGGGAGAGATGAGGGAGAGATGAGGGAGAGATGAGGGAGAGATGAGGGAGAGATGAGGGAGAGATGAGGGAGAGGTGAGGGAGAGGTGAGGGAGAGGTGAGGGAGAGGTGAGGGAGAGATGAGGGAGAGATGAGGGAGAGATGAGGGAGAGATGAGGGAGAGATGAGGGAGAGGTGAGGGAGAGGTGAGGGAGAGGTGAGGGAGAGGTGAGGGAGAGATGAGGGAGAGATGAGGGAGAGATGAGGGAGAGGTGAGGGAGAGGTGAGGGAGAGGTGAGGGAGAGATGAGGGAGAGATAAGGGAGAGATGAGGGAGAGGTGAGGGAGAGGTGAGGGAGAGGTGAGGGAGAGATGAGGGAGAGATGAGGGAGAGATGAGGGAGAGATGAGGGAGAGATGAGGGAGAGATAAGGGAGAGGTGAGGGAGAGGTGAGGGAGAGGTGAGGGAGAGATGAGGGAGAGATAAGGGAGAGATGAGGGAGAGATAAGGGAGGGATAAAATAGTGGGTGGTGGGGGGGGGGGGTGAGGGTGGGGGGGGGGGTGAGGGGGGGGGGTGAGAGGGGGTGTAGGGTGGTTTGAGGGGGGGTTGGTGAGGGGGGTGAGGGGGGGGGGGCGAGTGAGGGGGGGGGTGAGGGGGGAGTGAGGGGGGTGTGAGGGTGGGAATGAGTGAGTGGGGGGGGTGAGGGGGGGTGTAGGAGGGGGGTCGGGGGGGGGGGTGTGATGGGGGGGGTGTAGGAGTGAGGGGGGGGGTGAGGGGGTGTCAGGGGGGGGTGAGGGGGGGTGAGAGGGGGGTGAGGGGGGGTGAGGGGGGAAGATGGGGGGGGGGTGGGGTGAGGGGGGGTGAGAGGGGGGTGAGGGGGGGTGAGAGGGGGGGTGAGGGGGGGTGAGGGGGGGTGAGGGGGGGTGAGGGGGGTGAGGGGGGGTGAGGGGGGGTGAGGGGTGTGTGAGGGGGGGGGGTGAGGGGTGTGTGAGGGGTGGGGTGAGGGGGGGTGAGGGGGGTTGTATGAGGGTCTGAGTTGAGGGGTGAGGGGTGTGTGAGGGGGAGGGGTGAGGGGGGGTGTATGAGGGTGTGAGGGGAGGGGTGAGGGGGGGGGGTGAGGGGGGGGGTGAGGGGGGGGGTGAGGGGGGGGGGTGAGGGGGGGGGTGAGGGGGGGTGTATGAGGGTGAAAGTGGACGATCGAGTTTGGGGAGAAGCAGCAGAGGAACGACATCGTCTGAAATGAGCTCAGCGAAGGTAACGTCAGAGTGAGTGAGTGAGTGGGTGAGTGGGTGAGTGAGTGAGTGGGTGGGTGAGTGGGTGAGTGGGTGGGTGAGTGAGTGAGTGGGTGAGTGGGTGAGTGGGTGGGTGAGTGAGTGAGTGGGTGAGTGAGTGGGTGAGTGGGTGAGTGGGTGAGTGAGTGAGTGGGTGAGTGGGTGGGTGGGTGGGAGTGAGTGAGTGAGTGAGTGGGTGAGTGAGTGAGTGAGTGGGTGAGTGAGTGAGTGAGTGGGTGAGTGAGTGAGTGAGTGAGTGGGTGAGTGGGTGAGTGAGTGAGTGAGTGAGTGAGTGAGTGGGTGAGTGGGTGAGTGGGTGAGTGAGTGAGTGGGTGAGTGAGTGAGTGAGTGGGTGAGTGGGTGAGTGGGTGAGTGGGTGAGTGGGTGGGTGAGTGAGTGAGTGGGTGAGTGGGTGAGTGGGTGGGTGAGTGAGTGAGTGGGTGAGTGGGTGAGTGAGTGAGTGGGTGAGTGAGTGAGTGAGTGGGTGAGTGGGTGGGTGAGTGAGTGAGTGGGTGAGTGGGTGAGTGGGTGGGTGAGTGAGTGAGTGGGTGAGTGAGTGGGTGAGTGGGTGAGTGGGTGAGTGAGTGAGTGGGTGAGTGGGTGGGTGGGTGGGTGAGTGAGTGAGTGAGTGGGTGAGTGAGTGAGTGAGTGGGGTGAGTGAGTGAGTGAGTGGGTGAGTGAGTGAGTGAGTGAGTGAGTGGGTGAGTGAGTGGGTGAGTGAGTGAGTGAGTGAGTGAGTGGGTGAGTGGGTGAGTGGGTGAGTGTGAGTGAGTGGGTGAGTGAGTGAGTGAGTGGGTGAGTGGGTGAGTGGGTGAGTGGGTGAGTGGGTGGGTGAGTGAGTGAGTGGGTGAGTGGGGTGAGTGGGGTGGTGAGTGAGTGAGTGGGTGAGTGGGTGAGTGAGTGAGTGGGTGAGTGAGTGAGTGAGTGGGTGAGTGGGTGGGTGAGTGAGTGAGTGGGTGAGTGGGTGAGTGGGTGGGTGAGTGAGTGAGTGGGTGAGTGAGTGGGTGAGTGGGTGAGTGGGTGAGTGAGTGAGTGGGTGAGTGGGTGGGTGGGTGGGTGAGTGAGTGAGTGAGTGGGTGAGTGAGTGAGTGAGTGGGTGAGTGAGTGAGTGAGTGGGTGAGTGAGTGAGTGAGTGAGTGAGTGGGTGAGTGGGTGAGTGAGTGAGTGAGTGAGTGAGTGAGTGAGTGGGTGAGTGGGTGAGTGAGTGAGTGGGTGAGTGAGTGAGTGAGTGGGTGAGTGAGTGGGTGAGTGGGTGAGTGGGTGGGTGAGTGAGTGAGTGGGTGAGTGGGTGAGTGGGTGGGTGAGTGAGTGAGTGGGTGAGTGAGTGGGTGAGTGGGTGAGTGAGTGAGTGAGTGAGTGGGTGAGTGGGTGGGTGAGTGAGTGAGTGGGTGAGTGGGTGAGTGGGTGGGTGAGTGAGTGAGTGGGTGAGTGAGTGGGTGAGTGGGTGAGTGAGTGAGTGGGTGAGTGGGTGGGTGGGTGGGTGAGTGAGTGAGTGAGTGGGTGAGTGAGTGAGTGAGTGGGTGAGTGAGTGAGTGAGTGAGTGAGTGGGTGAGTGGGTGAGTGGGTGAGTGAGTGAGTGGGTGAGTGGGTGGGTGGGTGGGTGAGTGAGTGAGTGAGTGGGTGAGTGGTGAGTGAGTGGGTGAGTGAGTGAGTGAGTGGGTGAGTGAGTGGTGAGTGAGTGAGTGAGTGGGTGAGTGGGTGAGTGGGTGTGAGTGAGTGAGTGAGTGAGTGAGTGGGTGGTGAGTGGTGGGTGAGTGAGTGAGTGGGTGAGTGAGTGAGTGAGTGGGTGAGTGAGTGGGTGAGTGGGTGAGTGGGTGGGTGAGTGAGTGAGTGGGTGAGTGGGTGAGTGGGTGGGTGAGTGAGTGAGTGGGTGAGTGGGTGAGTGAGTGAGTGGGTGAGTGAGTGAGTGAGTGGGTGAGTGGGTGGGTGAGTGAGTGAGTGGGTGAGTGGGTGAGTGGGTGGGTGAGTGAGTGAGTGGGTGAGTGAGTGGGTGAGTGGGTGAGGTGTGGTGAGTGAGTGAGTGGGTGAGTGGTGGGTGGTGGGTGGGTGAGTGAGTGTGTGAGTGGGTGAGTGAGTGAGTGAGTGGGTGGGTGAGTGTGTGAGTGAGTGGGTGAGTGAGTGAGTGTGTGAGTGAGTGGGTGAGTGGGTGAGTGTGTGAGTGAGTGTGTGAGTGAGTGGGTGAGTGGGTGAGTGGGTGGGTGTGAGTGAGTGTGGGTGAGTGGGTGAGTGGGTGAGTGAGTGGGTGAGTGGGTGAGTGGGTGGGTGAGTGAGTGAGTGGGTGAGTGGGTGAGTGGGTGGGTGAGTGAGTGAGTGGGTGAGTGAGTGGGTGAGTGGGTGAGTGAGTGAGTGAGTGAGTGGGTGAGTGGGTGGGTGAGTGAGTGAGTGGGTGAGTGGGTGAGTGGGTGGGTGAGTGAGTGAGTGGGTGAGTGAGTGGGTGAGTGGGGTGAGTGAGTGTGTGGGTGAGTGGGTGGTGGGTGGGTGAGTGAGTGGGTGAGTGGGTGAGTGTGTGAGTGAGTGGGTGGTGAGTGGTGGTGAGTGAGTGGGTGAGTGAGTGGTGTGAGGTGAGTGGGTGGGTGTGGTGAGTGAGTGAGTGGGTGAGTGGTGTGAGTGAGTGTGTGAGTGGGTGAGTGAGTGAGTGAGTGGGTGAGTGAGTGGTGAGTGGGTGAGTGAGTGGTGAGTGAGTGGGTGAGTGGGTGAGTGGTGAGTGGGTGTGTGAGTGGGTGAGTGGGTGAGTGAGTGGGTGAGTGAGTGGGTGGGTGAGTGGGTGAGTGGGTGTGAGTGAGTGAGTGGGTGAGTGAGGTGGTGAGTGGGTGGGTGAGTGAGTGAGTGGGTGAGTGAGTGGGTGGGTGGTGTGTGAGTGGGTGGGTGAGTGTGGTGTGTGAGTGGGTGGGTGGGTGGTGTGAGTGAGTGAGTGAGTGGGTGAGTGAGTGAGTGAGTGGGTGAGTGGTGTGGGTGAGTGGTGGTGTGTGTGGGTGAGTGGGTGAGTGGTGTGGTGTGGTGAGTGTGGTGTGAGTGAGTGGTGAGTGGGTGGTGGTGTGAGTGAGTGGTGAGTGTGTGGGTGGGTGAGTGAGTGAGTGAGTGGGTGTGTGAGTGTGTGAGTGGGGTGTGGTGGGTGAGTGAGTGTGTGGTGAGTGGGTGAGTGAGTGGGAGTGGGTGAGTGAGTGGTGAGTGGGTGAGTGGGTGGGTGAGTGGGTGAGTGAGTGAGTGAGTGAGTGGGTGAGTGGGTGAGTGGGTGGGTGAGTGAGTGAGTGGGTGAGTGGAGTGAGTGGTGGTGTGAGTGGGTGAGTGGGTGAGTGGGTGAGTGAGTGGGTGGGTGAGTGAGTGAGTGGGTGTGAGTGGGTGAGTGAGTGAGTGGGTGAGTGAGTGGAGTGAGTGGGTGAGTGGGTGTGAGTGGGTGAGTGAGTGAGTGGGTGAGTGAGTGGGTGAGTGGGTGAGTGAGTGAGTGGTGTGGGTGAGTGGTGGTGGTGTGAGTGAGTGGGTGAGTGAGGGTGGGTGAGTGAGTGGAGTGGGTGAGTGGGTGAGTGAGTGAGTGGTGGGTGAGTGAGTGAGTGGTGTGGGTGAGTGGTGGAGTGAGTGTGTGGGTGAGTGAGTGGTGAGTGAGTGGGTGAGTGAGTGTGTGAGTGAGTGGTGTGAGTGAGTGGGTGAGTGGTGAGTGAGTGGGTGAGTGAGTGAGTGTGGGTGTGTGGGGTGAGTGGAGTGGGTGGTGTGAGTGGGTGAGTGGGTGGGTGAGTGGTGGTGAGTGGGTGAGTGTGTGGGTGGGTGAGTGAGTGGTGTGAGTGAGTGGGTGGGTGGTGAGTGAGTGGTGGGTGAGTGAGTGGTGAGTGGGTGGGTGGGGTGTGTGAGTGGTGGTGAGTGAGTGGGTGAGTGTGTGAGTGAGTGGGTGAGGTGTGGGGGGTGAGTGGTGTGGGTGAGTGGGGTGGGTGAGTGGGTGAGTGGTGTGGTGTGGGTGGGTGAGTGGTGTGGGGTGGGTGAGTGAGTGGAGTGGGTGAGTGGGTGGTGTGGGTGGTGAGTGAGTGGTGGGTGGTGAGTGAGTGTGTGAGTGGGTGGGTGGGTGAGTGGGAGTGGTGAGTGGGTGTGTGGTGGGTGGGTGAGTGGGTGAGTGAGTGGGTGGTGGGTGGGTGGAGTGGTGAGTGGTGGTGAGTGGGTGAGTGGGTGGGTGGTGGTGGGTGAGTGGTGTGGGTGGGTGAGTGGGTGAGTGGTGGGTGAGTGGGTGGTGGGTGAGTGGGTGAGTGAGTGGGTGGTGTGTGTGGTGGGTGGGTGGGTGGGTGAGTGGTGAGTGGGTGGTGGTGGTGAGTGGGTGGTGTGGTGGGTGAGTGGGTGGTGGGTGAGTGGTGGGTGAGTGGTGGTGAGTGGGTGGGTGAGTGGGTGAGTGGGGTGAGTGGGTGGTGGTGTGGGTGGTGAGTGGTGGGTGAGTGGGTGGTGAGTGGTGTGGTGGGTGGTGGTGGTGGGTGGTGAGTGAGTGGGTGAGTGGGTGGGTGAGTGGGTGAGTGAGTGGTGGGTGAGTGGGTGAGTGGGTGAGTGGGTGGTGAGTGGGTGGTGGTGAGTGGGGTGGTGGTGGTGAGTGGGTGGGTGGGTGGGTGGTGGTGGGGTGGGTGAGTGGGTGGTGGGTGAGTGGGTGGGGAGTGGGTGGTGGTGAGTGAGTGGGTGAGTGAGTGAGTGGGTGAGTGGGTGGTGGTGGGTGGTGTGGTGGTGGGTGGTGAGTGGGTGGGTGGTGGGGTGGGTGGTGGTGGGTGGTGGGTGAGTGGGTGAGTGGTGTGGGTGAGTGGGTGAGTGAGTGGTGGGTGGTGAGTGGTGGTGGGTGGTGAGTGAGTGGGTGGGTGAGTGGTGGTGAGTGGGTGGTGGTGGGTGAGTGGTGGTGGTGAGTGGTGGTGTGGGGTGAGTGGTGGTGGTGAGTGAGTGGGTGGTGGTGGTGGGTGAGTGGGTGAGTGGGGTGGTGGGTGTGTGGTGGGTGGTGTGAGTGGGGAGTGGTGGGTGAGTGGGTGAGTGGGGTGGTGGGTGAGTGGGTGGGTGGTGGTGTGTGGGTGAGTGGTGGGTGGTGGTGAGTGGGGTGAGTGTGTGAGTGGAGTGGGTGGGTGAGTGAGTGGGTGGTGAGTGGGTGGGTGAGTGGGTGAGTGGTGGTGGGTGAGTGGGTGAGTGGGTGGGGGGTGGTGGTGAGTGGGTGGGTGGGTGGGTGAGTGGTGGTGTGAGTGGGTGGGGGGTGAGTGGGTGGTGGGTGGAGTGAGTGGTGGTGAGTGGGTGAGTGGGTGGGTGAGTGAGTGGTGGTGAGTGGGTGGGTGAGTGGGTGGTGGTGAGTGGTGGGTGGGTGAGTGGGTGGTGGTGGGTGGGTGAGTGGTGGTGGGTGGGGTGAGTGGGGTGGGTGGGTGAGTGAGTGGTGGTGGGTGGGTGAGTGAGTGGGTGGGGGGGTGAGTGAGTGGGTGAGTGGGTGAGTGGTGGGGAGTGGTGGGTGGGTGAGTGAGTGAGTGGTGGTGGGTGAGTGGGTGGGGTGGGTGAGTGAGTGGGTGAGTGGTGTGAGTGGGTGGGTGGAGTGAGTGAGTGAGTGGGTGAGTGGGTGGTGGGTGGGTGAGTGAGTGGGTGAGTGGTGAGTGAGTGGGGTGAGTGGGTGAGTGGGGTGAGTGAGTGAGTGGTGGGTGGGGTGAGTGGGTGAGGTGGGTGAGTGGGTGGGTGAGTGAGTGAGTGGGTGGAGTGGGTGGGTGAGTGAGTGTGTGAGTGGGTGAGTGGTGGTGTGGTGGTGAGTGGGTGAGTGGGGGGTGTGAGTGAGTGGGTGAGTGAATGGGTGGGTGAGGTGAGTGGGTGAGTGAGTGAGTGAGTGGGTGAGTGGGTGGGTGAGTGGGTGGATGAGTGGGTGAGTGGGGTGAGTGAGTGAGTGAGTGAGTGGGTGGGTGAGTGAGTGAGTGGGTGAGTGAGTGGGTGAGTGGGTGGGTGGGTGAGTGAGTGAGTGGAGTGGGTGAGTGAGTGGGTGAGTGAGTGAGTGGGTGGGTGGGTGAGTGAGTGGGTGAGTGAGTGGGTGAGTGGGTGGGTGAGTGGTGGGTGAGTGGGTGGGTGATTGAGTGAGGGGTGGGTGAGTGGGTGAGTGAGTGGGTGAGTGGGTGAG
>NW_027620571.1:0-38747 GCF_964198595.1 Lampetra fluviatilis | reverse complement strand
AGCTTGCAGCATGCAGCTTGCAGCATGCAGCTTGCAGCTTGCAGCCTGCAGCATGCAGCTTGCAGCTTGCAGCATGCAGCATGCAGCATGCAGCTTGCAGCTTGCAGCCTGCAGCCTGCAGCATGCAGCTTGCAGCATGCAGCTTGCAGCATGCAGCTTGCAGCATGCAGCTTGCAGCCTGCAGCCTGCAGCATGCAGCATGCAGCTTGCAGCTTGCAGCATGCAGCTTGCAGCATGCAGCTTGCAGCATGCAGCTTGCAGCATGCTGCAAGCTGCATGCAGCATGCAGCATGCAGCTTGCAGCATGCAGCTTGCAGCATGCAGCTTGCAGCATGCAGCTTGCAGCTTGCAGCATGCAGCATGCAGCTTGCAGCTTGCAGCATGCAGCTTGCAGCTTGCAGCTTGCAGCTTGCAGCATGCAGCTTGCAGCTTGCAGCATGCAGCATGCAGCATGCAGCTTGCAGCTTGCAGCATGCAGCTTGCAGCTTGCAGCATGCAGCCTGCAGCCTGCAGCCTGCAGCCTGCAGCCTGCAGCATGCAGCTTGCAGCTTGCAGCATGCAGCATGCAGCTTGCAGCATGCAGCTTGCAGCATGCAGCTTGCAGCATGCAGCTTGCAGCATGCAGCTTGCAGCATGCAGCTTGCAGCTTGCAGCCTGCAGCCTGCAGCCTGCAGCCTGCAGCCTGCAGCCTGCAGCATGCAGCTTGCAGCTTGCAGCATGCAGCATGCAGCTTGCAGCATGCAGCTTGCAGCATGCAGCTTGCAGCATGCAGCTTGCAGCATGCAGCTTGCAGCTTGCAGCCTGCAGCATGCAGCTTGCAGCCTGCAGCCTGCAGCCTGCAGCCTGCAGCCTGCAGCATGCAGCTTGCAGCTTGCAGCATGCAGCATGCAGCTTGCAGCATGCAGCTTGCAGCATGCAGCTTGCAGCATGCAGCTTGCAGCATGCAGCTTGCAGCATGCAGCTTGCAGCTTGCAGCATGCAGCATGCAGCTTGCAGCTTGCAGCCTGCAGCTTGCAGCATGCAGCTTGCAGCATGCAGCTTGCAGCATGCAGCTTGCAGCATGCAGCTTGCAGCATGCAGCTTGCAGCATGCAGCTTGCAGCTTGCAGCATGCAGCATGCAGCTTGCAGCCTGCAGCCTGCAGCCTGCAGCTTGCAGCTTGCAGCTTGAGTTCGATTCCGGCGCGCAATCACGTGCAACCACACGCAGTTGCGCGCAACCGCACGCAATCGTGTGCAACCGCTTGCTTGTGTGTGTGTGTGTCGCACAGAGGGCGTGAGGGCGTCTCAGCGTGGCGAGGGCGGCATCGTGTTCGACAACGAAGCGGACCGGGCCCAGTGGGAGGAGGATCAGAAGGTGACCGCCACCAACAACAACAACAACACCACCAACAACACCACCAACAACACCAACAACACCAACAACACCAACAACAACACCACCAACAACACCAACACCACCAACAACACCACCAACAACAACACCAACAACACCAACAACAACACCACCAACAACACCAACACCACCAACAACACCACCACCAACACCACCAACACCAACACCACCAACACCACCGCCACCAACGCCACCACCAATACCACCACCACCAACACCACCAACACCACCGCCACCAACGCCACCACCAACACCGCCACCAACAACACCACCACCACTAGCACCACTACACCACCACCAACACCACCACCAACACCACCAACACCAGTGATGATTATCTGAATCGGTCCTGGGTCTCCCCTAGATCGACTCAGCCTCAAACGAGTACCTGGTGCGGTGTGCAAACATCGCTAGCACTGGGGAGACAAAGGCGGCCGGGCGTGGTGCTGCTGGCCACCCAGCCCCCTCGTGTGCCGTTCCGGCCTTCACAGTCGCTCGCTAACAGCCACTTGCCCCTACGCTCAGCTACTGCTACACGGGGCATCTTCGTTATCTTTTGTTATCTTCGTTATCTTCGTTATCTTTGCGCGCGCGCAGCAAGCGGACCGCGAGTGGTACACTCTGGACGAGGGCTACGACGACGCGCGCAACCCGCTGGCGGGAGCCTCCAGCGCGTACGTGCAGCGGCGGGAGCAGCACGCACAGAGCCAGAGGCAGAAGCGCGTGTCGGCGCAGCGACGGCAGATCAATGAGGTGACGGGGGGGGGAGGGAGAGCCACAGACTCATCACTCACTCACACAGAGACTCACAGACTCACTCAGAGACTCACAGACTCACACAGAGAGCCACAGACTCACACAGAGACCCACAGACTACTCACACAGAGAGCCACAGACTACTCACTCACACAGAGACTCACAGACTCACACAGAGAGCCACAGACTCACAGACTAGTCACTCACACAGAGACTCACAGACTCACACAGAGAGCCACAGACTCACAGACTACTCACACAGAGACTCACAGACTCACAGACTACTCACACAGAAAGCCATAGACTCACACAGAGAGCCACAGACTACTCACACAGAGAGCCACAGACTCAGACTACTCACTCACACAGAGAGCCACAGACTACTCACTCAGAGACCCACAGACTCACACAGAGAGCCATAGACTCACAGACTACTCACTCAGAGACCCGCAGACTCACACAGAGCCATAGACTCACAGACTACTCACACAGAGACCCACAGACTCACACAGAGACCCACAGACTACTCACACAGAGACCCACAGACTCGCACAGAGACCCACAGACTACTCACTCACATAGAGACCCACAGACTACTCACACAGAGACCCACAGACTCACACAGAGAGCCATAGACTCACAGACTACTCACACAGAGACCCACAGACTCACACAGAGACCCACATACTCACACAGAGACCCACAGACTCGCACAGAGACCCACAGACTACTCACACAGAGACTCACAGACTACTCACACAGAGAGCCACAGACTCACAAACTACTCACACAGAGAGCCACAGACTCACAGACTACTCACACAGAGAGCCACAGACTCAGACTACTCACACAGAGAGCTACAGACTCACAGACTACTCACACAGAGAGCCACAGACTCACAGACTACTCATACAGAGAGCCACAGACTCACACACTACTCACACAGAGAGCCACGGACTCACAGTCTACTCACACAGAGAGCCACAGACTCGCACACTACTCACACAGAGAGCCACGGACTCACAGTCTACTCACACAGAGAGCCACAGACTCACAGACTACTCACACAGAGAGCCACAGACTCACAGACTACTCACACAGAGAGCCACATACTCACAGACTACTCACACAGAGAGCCACGGACTCACAGTCTACTCACACAGAGAGCCATAGACTCACAGTCTACTCACACAGAGAGCCACAGACTCACAGACTACTCACACAGAGAGCCACAGACTCACAGACTACTCACACAGAGACCCACAGACTCACAGACTACTCACACAGAGAGCCACAGACTCACAGACTACTCGCACAGAGACCCACAGACTCACAGACTACTCACACAGAGAGCCACAGACTCACAGACTACTCACGCAGAGAGCCACAGACTCACAGACTACTCACACAGAGAGCCACAGACTCACAGACTACTCACACAGAGAGCCACAGACTCACAGACTACTCACGCAGAGAGCCACAGACTCACAGACTACTCACACAGAGAGCCACAGACTCACAGACTACTCACACAGAGAGCCACAGACTCACAGACTACTCACACAGAGACCCACAGACTCACAGACTACTCACACAGAGAGCCACAGACTCACAGACTACTCACGCAGAGAGCCACAGACTCACAGACTACTCACGCAGAGAGCCACAGACTCACAGACTACTCACACAGAGAGCCACAGACTCACAGACTACTCGCACAGAGAGCCAGAGACTCACAGACTACTCACACAGAGACCCACAGACTACTCACACAGAGACCCACAGACTACTCACACAGAGACCCACAGACTCACACAGAGAGCCACGGACTCACAGACTACTCACACAGAGAGCCAGAGACTCACAGACTACTCGCACAGAGAGCCACAGACTCACAGACTACTCACACAGAGAGCCACGGACTCACAATCTACTCACACAGAGAGCCACAGACTCACACACTACTCACAAAGAGAGCCACGGACTCACAATCTACTCACACAGAGAGCCAGAGACTCACAGACTACTCGCACAGAGAGCCACAGACTCACAGACTACTCGCACAGAGAGCCACAGACTCAGACTACTCACACAGAGAGCCACAGACTCACAGACTACTCACACAGAGAGCCACAGACTCACAGACTACTCGCACAGAGAGCCACAGACTCACAGACTACTCACTCAGAGAGCCACAGACTCACAGTCTACTCACACAGAGAGCCAGAGACTCACAGACTACTCACACAGAGAGCCACAGACTCACAGACTACTCACACAGAGAGCCACAGACTCACAGACTACTCACACAGAGAGCCACAGACTCACAGACTACTCACACAGAGAGCCACAGACTCACAGACTACTCACACAGAGAGCCACAGACTCACAGACTACTCGCACAGAGAGCCACAGACTCACAGACTACTCACTCAGAGAGCCACAGACTCACAGACTACTCGCACAGAGAGCCACAGACTCACAGACTACTCACAGAGAGCCACAGACTCACAGACTACTCACACAGAGAGCCACAGACTCACAGACTACTCGCACAGAGAGCCATAGACTCACAGACTACTCACACAGAGAGCCACAGACTCACAGACTACTCACACAGAGACCCACAGACTCACAGACTACTCACTCAGAGAGCCACAGACTCACAGACTACTCACTCAGAGAGCCAGAGACTCACAGACTACTCACTCAGAGAGCCACAGACTCACAGACTACTCACACAGAGAGCCACAGACTCACAGACTACTCGCACAGAGAGCCACAGACTCACAGACTACTCACACAGAGAGCCACAGACTCACAGACTACTCACTCAGAGAGCCACAGACTCACAGACTACTCACACAGAGAGCCACAGGCTCACAGACTACTCACACAGAGAGCCACAGACTCACAGACTACTCACTCAGAGAGCCACAGACTCACACACTACTCACTCAGAGAGCCAGAGACTTACAGACTACTCACTCAGAGAGCCACAGACTCACAGACTACTCACACAGAGAGCCACAGACTCACAGACTACTCACACAGAGAGCCACAGACTCACAGACTACTCACACAGAGAGCCACAGACTCACAGACTACTCGCACAGAGAGCCACAGACTCACAGACTACTCACTCAGAGAGCCACAGACTCACAGACTACTCGCACAGAGAGCCACAGACTCACAGACTACTCACACAGAGAGCCACAGACTCACAGACTACTCACACAGAGAGCCACAGACTCACAGACTACTCGCACAGAGAGCCATAGACTCACAGACTACTCACACAGAGAGCCACAGACTCACAGACTACTCACACAGAGACCCACAGACTCACAGACTACTCGCTCAGAGAGCCACAGACTCACAGACTACTCACTCAGAGAGCCACAGACTCACAGACTACTCACTCAGAGAGCCAGAGACTCACAGACTACTCACTCAGAGAGCCACAGACTCACAGACTACTCACACAGAGAGCCACAGACTCACAGACTACTCGCACAGAGAGCCACAGACTCACAGACTACTCACACAGAGAGCCACAGACTCACAGACTACTCACTCAGAGAGCCACAGACTCACAGACTACTCACACAGAGAGCCACAGACTCACAGACTACTCACACAGAGAGCCACAGACTCACAGACTACTCACGCAGAGAGCCACAGACTCACAGACTACTCACTCAGAGAGCCACAGACTCACACACTACTCACTCAGAGAGCCAGAGACTTACAGACTACTCACTCAGAGAGCCACAGACTCACAGACTACTCACACAGAGAGCCACAGACTCACAGTCTACTCACACAGAGAGCCAGAGACTCACAGACTACTCACACAAAGAGCCACAGACTCACAGACTACTCACACAGAGAGCCACAGACTCACAGTCTACTCACACAGAGAGCCACAGACTCACAGACTACTCACACAGAGAGCCACAGACTCACAGACTACTCACTCAGAGAGCCACAGACTCACAGACTACTCACACAGAGAGCCACAGACTCACAGTCTACTCACACAGAGAGCCAGAGACTCACAGACTACTCACACAGAGAGCCACAGACTCACAGACTACTCACACAGAGAGCCACAGACTCACAGACTACTCACACAGAGCCACAGACTCACAGACTACTCACTCAGAGAGCCATAGACTCACAGACTACTCACACAGAGAGCCACAGACTCACAGACTACTCACTCAGAGAGCCATAGACTCACAGACTACTCACACAGAGAGCCACAGACTCACAGACTACTCAAACAGAGAGCCACAGACTCACAGACTACTCAGACAGAGAGCCACATACTCACAGACTACTCACTCAGAGAGCCACAGACTCACAGACTACTCGCACAGAGAGCCAGAGACTCACAGACTACTCACTCAGAGAGCCACAGACTCACAGACTACTCGCACAGAGAGCCACAGACTCACAGACTACTCACACAGAGAGCCACAGACTCACAGACTACTCAGACAGAGAGCCACAGACTCACAGACTACTCACTCAGAGAGCCACATACTCACAGACTACTCGCACAGAGAGCCAGAGACTCACAGACTACTCGCACAGAGAGCCACATACTCACAGACTACTCACACAGAGAGCCACAGACTCACAGACTACTCACACAGAGAGCCACAGACTCACAGACTACTCACGCAGAGAGCCACAGACTCACAGACTACTCACTCAGAGAGCCACAGACTCACAGACTACTCACTCAGAGAGCCACAGACTCACAGACTACTCACACAGAGAGCCACAGACTCACAGTCTACTCACACAGAGAGCCAGAGACTCACAGACTACTCACACAAAGAGCCACAGACTCACAGACTACTCACACAGAGAGCCACAGACTCACAGTCTACTCACACAGAGAGCCACAGACTCACAGACTACTCACACAGAGAGCCACAGACTCACAGACTACTCACTCAGAGAGCCACAGACTCACAGACTACTCACACAGAGAGCCACAGACTCACAGTCTACTCACACAGAGAGCCAGAGACTCACAGACTACTCACACAGAGAGCCACAGACTCACAGACTACTCACACAGAGAGCCACAGACTCACAGACTACTCACACAGAGCCACAGACTCACAGACTACTCACTCAGAGAGCCATAGACTCACAGACTACTCACACAGAGAGCCACAGACTCACAGACTACTCGCACAGAGAGCCAGAGACTCACAGACTACTCACACAGAGAGCCACAGACTCACAGACTACTCACTCAGAGAGCCATAGACTCACAGACTACTCACACAGAGAGCCACAGACTCACAGACTACTCACACAGAGAGCCACAGACTCACAGACTACTCAGACAGAGAGCCACATACTCACAGACTACTCGCTCAGAGAGCCACAGACTCACAGACTACTCGCACAGAGAGCCAGAGACTCACAGACTACTCACTCAGAGAGCCACAGACTCACAGACTACTCGCACAGAGAGCCACAGACTCACAGACTACTCACACAGAGAGCCACAGACTCACAGACTACTCAGACAGAGAGCCACAGACTCACAGACTACTCACTCAGAGAGCCACATACTCACAGACTACTCGCACAGAGAGCCACAGACTCACAGACTACTCACACAGAGAGCCACAGACTCACAGACTACTCAGACAGAGAGCCACAGACTCACAGACTACTCACTCAGAGAGCCACATACTCACAGACTACTCGCACAGAGAGCCACAGACTCACAGACTACTCACACAGAGAGCCACAGACTCACAGACTACTCGCACAGAGAGCCAGAGACTCACAGACTACTCGCACAGAGAGCCACATACTCACAGACTACTCACTCAGAGAGCCACAGACTCACAATCTACTCACACAGAGAGCCACAGACTCACAGACTACTCGCACAGAGACCCACAGACTCACAGACTACTCACACAGAGACCCACAGACTCACACAGAGACCCACAGACTCCTCATTGACTGTGTGTGTGCTGACTGTGTGTGTGTCTGTGTGTGTGTGCTGTGTGTGTGTGTGCTGACTGTGTGTGTGTGTGTGTGCTGTGTGTGTGTGTGCTGACTGTGTGTGTGCTGACTGGCTGACTGTGTGTGTGTGTGTGCTGTGTGTGTCTGCTGACTGTGTGTGTGTGTGCTGTGTGTGTGTGTGCTGTGTGTGTGTGCTGATTGCCTGCCCCACCTACCCACCCACCCACCAGGACAACGAGCGGTGGGAGACGAACCGCATGGTGACGAGCGGGGTGGTGCACCGTCTATGTGTGTCTGTGTGTGTGTGTGCTGTGTGTGTGTGCTGTGTGTGTGCTGACTGTGTGTGTGTGTGTGTGCTGCCTGACCCACCCACCCATCAGGACAACGAGCGGTGGGAGACGAACCGCATGGTGACGAGCGGGGTGGTGCACCGTCTATGTGTGTGTGTGTGTCTGTGTGTGTGCTGACTGTGTGTGTGCTGTGTGTGTGTCTGTGTGTGTGTGCTGTGTGTGTGTTGACTGTGTGTGTGTGTGCTGACTGTGTGTGTGTGTTGCCCACCAGGACAACGAGCGGTGGGAGACGAACCGCATGGTGACGAGCGGGGTGGTGCACCGTCTATGTGTGTGTGTCTGTGTGTGTGTCTGTGTGTGTGTGTGTTGTGTGTGTGTGCTGACTGTGTGTGTGTGTGTTGCCCACCAGGACAACGAGCGGTGGGAGACGAACCGCATGGTGACGAGCGGGGTGGTGCACCGTCTATGTGTGTGTGTCTGTGTGTGTGTCTGTGTGTGTGTGTGTTGTGTGTGTGTGCTGACTGTGTGTGTGTGTGTTGTGTGTGTGTGCTGACTGTGTGTGTGTGTGTTGCCCACCAGGACAACGAGCGGTGGGAGACGAACCGCATGGTGACGAGCGGGGTGGTGCACCGCCTGGAGGTGTCGCAGGAGTTTGAGGAGGACAGTGCGGCCAGGGTGCACCTCATGGTGCACAACCTCGTGCCGCCATTCCTGGACGGACGCATTGTCTTCACCAAGCAGGCGAGGGCGCAATCGCGGTTGCGCGCAATCGGGGTTGGGCGCAATCGGGGTTGCGCGCAATCGGGGTTGCGCGCAATCGGGGTTGCGCGCAATCGGGGTTGCGGCAATCGCGCTTGTGCGCGATTGCGGTTGCGCGCAATTGCGGTTGCGCGCAATCGGGGTTGCGCGCAATCTGGGAGCGCAATCGGGGAGCGCAGTCGCGGTTGCGTGCAATCGTGGTTTCGTGCAATTGTGGTTGCGCGCAATCGCGGTTGCGCGCAATCGCGGTTGCGCACAATTGGGAGCACAATCGCGGTTGTAACTCTGTGTGTGTGTGTGTGTAACTGTGTGTGTCTGTGTGTGTGTAACTGTGTGTGTGTGTCTGTGTGTGTGTGTGTAACTGTGTGTATGTCTGTGTGTGTGTGTGTAACTGTGTGTATGTCTGTGTGTGTGTGTGTAACTGTGTGTGTGTAACTGTGTGTGTGTAACTGTGTAACTGTGTGTGTGTGTGTGTCTGTGTGTAACTGTGTGTGTGTGTGTCTGTGTGTGTGTAACTATGTGTATGTCTGTGTGTGTGTGTGTAACTGTGTGTGTGTGTAACTGTGTGTGTAACTGTGTGTGTCTGTGTGTGTGTGTAACTATGTGTATGTCTGTGTGTGTGTGTGTGTAACTGTGTGTGTGTGTAACTGTGTGTGTGTAACTGTGTGTGTGTAACTGTGTGTGTGTGTGTGTAACTGTGTGTGTGTGTGTCTGTGTGTAACTGTGTGTGTGTGTGTGTGTCTGTGTGTGTGTAACTATGTGTATGCAACTGTGTGTGTGTGTGTGTAACTGTGTGTGTGTGTGTCTGTGTGTAACTGTGTGTGTGTGTGTGTGTCTGTGTGTGTGTAACTATGTGTATGCAACTGTGTGTGTGTGTGTGTAACTGTGTGTGTGTGTGTCTGTGTGTAACTGTGTGTGTGTGTGTGTGTCTGTGTGTGTGTAACTATGTGTATGCAACTGTGTGTGTGTGTGTGTAACTGTGTGTGTGTGTGTCTGTGTGTAACTGTGTGTGTGTGTGTGTGTCTGTGTGTGTGTAACTATGTGTATGCAACTGTGTGTGTGTGTGTGTAACTGTGTGTGTGTGTAACTGTGTGTGTGTGTGTCTGTGTGTGTGTAACTATGTGTATGTCTGTGTGTGTGTGTGTGTGTCTGTGTGTGTGTAACTATGTGTATGCAACTGTGTGTGTGTGTGTGTAACTGTGTGTGTGTGTGTCTGTGTGTAACTGTGTGTGTGTGTGTGTGTCTGTGTGTGTGTAACTATGTGTATGCAACTGTGTGTGTGTGTGTGTAACTGTGTGTGTGTGTGTCTGTGTGTAACTGTGTGTGTGTGTGTGTGTCTGTGTGTGTGTAACTATGTGTATGCAACTGTGTGTGTGTGTGTGTAACTGTGTGTGTGTGTAACTGTGTGTGTGTGTGTCTGTGTGTGTGTAACTATGTGTATGTCTGTGTGTGTGTGTGTGTAACTGTGTGTGTGTGTAACTGTGTGTGTGACTGTGTCTGTGTATGCAACTGTGTGTGTCTGTGTGTGTGTAGCCAGAGCCGGTGGTCCCAGTGAAGGATCCGACCTCTGACCTGGCGATGATCGCTCGCAAGGGCAGCCTGCTGGTGAGGAGACACCGCGAGCAGAAAGAACGGAAGAAGGTGCTCCTCACCACTCGCTCACCACTCGCTCGCTCACCACTCGCTCGCTCACCACTCACTCACTCATACACTCACTCACTCACTCACCACTCGCTCACCACTCGCTCACCACTCACTCGCTCACCACTCACTCACTCATACACTCACTCACTCACCACTCGCTCACCACTCGCTCACCACTCACTCACTCGCTCACCACTCACTCGCTCACCACTCACTCGCTCATACACTCACTCACTCACTCACCACTCGCTTACTCACTCACCACTCGATAGCTCACTCACTCACTCACCACACGCTCACTCACACACTCACTTACTCACCACTCACTCACTCACCACTCACTCACCACACGCTCACCACTCGCTCACCACTCGCTCACTCACTCACTTACTCACACACTCACTCACCACTCACTCACTCACCACACGCTCACCACTCGCTCACCACTCGCTCACTCACTCACTTACTCACACACTCACTCACCACTCACACACTCACTCACACACTCACTCATACACTCACTCACACACTCACTCACTCATTCATACACACACTCACTCACTCACACGCTCACCACTCGCTCACCACTCACTCACTCATACACTCACTCATTCACTCATACACTCACTCATACACTCACTCACACATACATTCACACGCTCACTCACACACTCACTCATACACTCACTCACCACTCACTCACACACTCGCTCACTCACTCACTCACCACTCGCTCACCACTCACTCACCACTCGCTCACTCACTCACTTACTCACACACTCACTCACCACTCACTCACCACTCACTCACCACTCACTCACACACTCACTCACTCACACAATCACTCACACACACACTCACTCACCACTCGCTCACCACTCGCTCACCACTCGCTCGCTCACCACTCACTCACTCATACACTCACTCACTCACTCACCACTCGCTCACCACTCGCTCACCACTCACTCGCTCACCACTCACTCACTCATACACTCACTCACTCACCACTCGCTCACCACTCGCTCACCACTCACTCACTCGCTCACCACTCACTCGCTCACCACTCACTCGCTCATACACTCACTCACTCACTCACCACTCGCTTACTCACTCACCACTCGATAGCTCACTCACTCACTCACCACACGCTCACTCACACACTCACTTACTCACCACTCACTCACTCACCACTCACTCACCACACGCTCACCACTCGCTCACCACTCGCTCACTCACTCACTTACTCACACACTCACTCACCACTCACACACTCACTCACACACTCACTCATACACTCACTCACACACTCACTCACTCATTCATACACACACTCACTCACTCACACGCTCACCACTCGCTCACCACTCACTCACTCATACACTCACTCACCACTCGCTCACCACTCACTCACCACTCACACACTCACCATACACACACTCACTCACTTACTCACCACTCACACACTCACTCACCACTCGCTCACCACTCACTCACCACTCACTCACCACTCACTCACCACACACTCACCACTCACTCACCACTCGCTCACCACTCACTCACCACACACACACTGACCACACACTCACCACTCACTCACCACTCACTCACCACTCACTCACCACACACACGCTCACTCACACACTCACACACCACTCACTCACTCACCACTCACTCACTCACCACTCACCACTCAATCGCTCACTCACTCACTCACCACACACTCACCACTCACTCACCACTCGCTCACTCACTCACCACTCAATCGCTCACTCACTCACTCACCACACGCTCACCACTCACTCACCACACGCTCACCACTCACTCACCACACGCTCACCACTCACTCACTCACTCACCACACGCTCACTCATACACTCACTCATACATTCACTCACTCACTCACTCACTCACCACTCGCTCACCACTCACTCACCACTCACTCACCACTCGCTCACCACTCACATGCTCACACACTCACTTACTCACTCACACCCTCACTCACTCACACACTCACCACTCACCACTCGCTCACCACTCACTCACTCACCACACGCTCACTCATACACTCACTCATACATTCACTCACTCACTCACCACTCGCTCACCACTCACTCACCACTCACTCACCACTCGCTCACCACTCACACGCTCACACACTCACTTACTCACTCACACGATCACTCACACACACACTCACTCACTTACTCACCACTCACACACTCACTCACCACTCGCTCACCACTCACTCACCACTCACCACACACTCACCACTCACACACTCACTCACCACTCGCTCACCACTCACTCACCACTCACACACTCACCACACACTCACCACTCGCTCACCACTCGCTCACCACTCACTCACCACTCACTCACCACACACTCACCACTCGCTCACCACTCACTCACCACTCACTCACCACTCACTCACCACACACTCACCACTCACTCACCACTCGCTCACCACTCACTCACCACTCACACACTGACCACACACTCACCACACACTCACCACTCACTCACACACTCACACACCACTCACTCACTCACCACTCACACACTCACACACTCACCACACGCTCACCACTCACTCACCACACGCTCACCACTCACTCACCACTCGCTCACCACTCACTCACTCACCACACACACTCACACACTCACCACACACACACTCACCACTCACTCACCACTCACTCACACACTCACCACACACACACTCACCACTCACTCACCACTCACTCACCACACACTCACACACTCACCACACACTCACCACTCACTCACCACACACTCACACACTCACCACACACTCACTCACCACACACACACTCACCACACACACACTCACCACACACACACTCACCACTCACTCACCACTCACTCACCACTCACTCACCACTCACTCACCACTCACTCACCACTCACTCACCACTCACTCACACACACACTCACCACACACACACTCACCACACACACACTCACCACTCACTCACCACTCACTCACACACTCACCACACACACACTCACCACACACACACTCACCACTCACCACTCACTCACACACTCACCACACACACACTCACCACTCGCTCACCACTCAGTCACCACTCACTCACCACTCACTCACCACTCACTCACACACTCACCACACACACACTCACCACACACACACTCACCACACACACACTCACCACACACACACTCACCACTCACTCACCACTCACTCACCACGCGCTCACCACTCACCCACCACTCACACACACACCACACACACACTCACCACACACACACTCACCACTCGCTCACCACACACTCACTCACACACTCACCACACACACACTCACCACACACACACTCACCACTCGCTCACCACTCACTCACCACTCACTCACACACTCACCACACACACACTCACCACACACACACTCACCACTCACTCACCACTCACTCACCACTCGCTCACCACTCACTCACCACTCACACACACACCACACACACACTCACCACTCACTCACCACTCGCTCACCACTCACTCACTCACTCACCACACACACACTCACCACTCACTCACCACTCACTCACACACTCACCACTCGCTCACCACTCACTCACACACTCACCACACACACACTCACCACTCACTCACCGCTCCCTCACCACTCACTCACCACTCACCACACACACACTCACCACTCACTCACCACTCACTCACCACTCGCTCACCACACACTCACCACTCACTCACACACTCACTCACCACACACACACTCACCACTCACTCACCACTCGCTCACCACTCACTCACCACTCACACACACACCACACACACACTCACCACACACACACTCACCACACACACACTCACCACTCACTCACCACACACACACACACTCACCACACACACACTCACCACTCACTCACCACTCGCTCACCACTCACACACACACCACACACACACTCACCACTCACTCACCACTCGCTCACCACTCACTCACCACTCACACACACACCACACACACACTCACCACTCACTCACCACTCGCTCACCACTCACTCACCACTCACACACACACCACACACACACTCACCACTCGCTCACCACTCGCTCACCACTCACACACACACCACACACACACTCACCACTCACTCACCACGCACTCACCACACACTCACTCACACACTCACCACACACACACTCACCACTCACTCACACACTCACCACACACACACTCACCACACACTCACTCACACACTCACCACACACACACTCACCACACACACACTCACCACTCACCACTCGCTCACCACACACACACACACCACACACACACTCACCACTCACTCACCACTCGCTCACCACTCACTCACCACTCGCTCACCACTCGCTCACCACACACACACTCACCACACTCACCACTCACTCACTCACCACTCACTCACCACTCACTCACACACTCACCACACACACACTCACCACACACTCACTCACACACTCACCACACACACACTCACCACACACTCACTCACACACTCACCACACACACACTCACCACACACTCACACACACACTCACCACACACACACTCACCACTCACTCACCACTCGCTCACCACTCACTCACCACTCACACACACTCACCACACACACACACACACACTCACCACACACACACTCACCACTCACTCACTCACCACTCACTCACCACTCACTCACACACTCACCACACACACACTCACCACACACTCACTCACACACTCACCACACACACACTCACCACACACACACTCACCACACACTCACTCACCACTCACTCACCACACACACACTCACCACACACTCACTCACACACTCACCACACACACACTCACCACACACACACTCACCACTCACTCACCACTCACTCACCACTCGCTCACCACACACTCACCACTCACTCACACACTCACTCACCACACACACACTCACCACTCACTCACCACTCGCTCACCACTCACTCACCACTCACACACACACCACACACACACTCACCACACACACACTCACCACACACACACTCACCACTCACTCACCACACACACACTCACCACACACACACTCACCACTCACTCACCACTCACTCACCACTCGCTCACCACTCACACACACACCACACACACACTCACCACTCACTCACCACTCGCTCACCACTCACTCACCACTCACACACACACCACACACACACTCACCACTCACTCACCACTCGCTCACCACTCACTCACCACTCACACACACACCACACACACACTCACCACTCGCTCACCACTCGCTCACCACTCACTCACCACTCACACACACACCACACACACACTCACCACTCACTCACCACGCACTCACCACACACTCACTCACACACTCACCACACACACACTCACCACTCACTCACACACTCACCACACACACACTCACCACACACACACTCACCACTCACCACTCGCTCACCACACACACACACACCACACACACACTCACCACTCACTCACCACTCGCTCACCACTCGCTCACCACACACACACTCACCACTCACTCACTCACCACTCACTCACCACTCACTCACACACTCACCACACACACACTCACCACACACTCACTCACACACTCACCACACACACACTCACCACACACTCACTCACACACTCACCACACACACACTCACCACTCACTCACCACTCGCTCACCACTCGCTCACCACTCACTCACACACTCACCACACACTCACCACTCACTCACCACTCACTCACACACTCACCACACACACACTCACCACTCACTCACCACTCGCTCACCACTCGCTCACCACACACACACTCACCACACTCACCACTCACTCACTCACCACTCACTCACCACTCACTCACCACTCACTCACACACTCACCACACACACACTCACCACACACACACTCACCACTCACCACTCGCTCACCACACACACACTCACCACACACACACTCACCACTCACTCACTCACTCACCACTCACTCACCACTCACTCACACACTCACCACACACACACTCACCACACACTCACTCACACACTCACCACACACACACTCACCACACACTCACTCACACACTCACCACACACACACTCACCACACACTCACTCACACACTCACCACACACACACTCACCACACACTCACTCACACACTCACCACACACACACTCACCACACACTCACTCACACACTCACCACACACACACTCACCACACACTCACACACACACTCACCACACACACACTCACCACTCACTCACCACTCGCTCACCACACACTCACCACACACTCACTCACCACTCACTCACCACACGTGTGAGTCCCCTGCGTGTCTGCGTGTGCACCTAGCCTGGCGCGATCACCGCAGTGACGTCACCGCCACTTGGTGGTGAACGGCGGTGGTGGTTGTTGTTGTTTGTGTTGTTGTTGTTGTTGTCTGTGTGTGTGTCTCTACGGAGAGTGGTGGTGCAGCGGTTAGCGCTACGAAGCTTGCGACCACCATCACCACCATCACCACTACCGTCACCACCATCACCAGCACCATCACCATCATCGCCACCATCACCACCACCACTACCATCATCATCACCACCATCACCACCACCGTCACCACCATCGCCACCACCACCACCACCGCCACCATCACCACCACCACCATTACTACCATCATCATCACCACCATCACCATCGCCACCGTCACCACCATCACCACCACCACCACCACCATCACCACCACCACCACCACCACCACCGCCACCATCACCACCACCACCATTACTACCATCATCATCACCACCATCACCATCGCCACCGTCACCACCATCACCACCACCACCATTACTACCATCATCATCACCACCATCACCACCATCACCAGCACCGTCACCACCATCACCAGCACCACCATCAGCACCGCCATCATCATCACCACTATCATCATCATCACCACTATCACCATCATCACCATCACCACCATCACCACCACCATCACCACCACCACCATCACCACCACCATCATCACCACCATCCCCGCCATTACCACCATCACCACCATCATCACCACCATCATCATCACCATCACCACCACCATCACAACCATCATCACCACCACCACCATCACCACCACCATCCCCGCTATCATTACTACCACCATCAGCACCGCCATCACCATCATCACCACCATCACCACCATCATCACCACCATCATCATCACCACCACCATCACCACCATCATCACTACCATCATCATCACCACCATCACCACCATCACCACCACCATCATCACCATCATCACCACCATCACCACCACCATCATCACCATCATCACCACCATCACCACCATCACCACCACCATCACCACCATCATCACTACCATCATCATCACCACCATCACCACCATCACCACCACCATCATCACCACCATCACCACCATCACCACCACCATCATCACCATCATCACCACCATCACCACCACCATCATCACCATCATCACCACCATCACCACCATCACCACCACCATCACCATCACCACCATCACCACCATCACCACTGGGGGAGAGACACACACTCTGTGTGTGCCACAGTGCCAGTAGCCTTCATAGGTGCTGCTACTAGCTACTCACAGCACTTGCCCCTACACTCTGTCAAGGCTACACGGGGGATCTTTATCTGTGTGTGTCTGTGTGTGTGTCTGTCGGTGTGTGTGTAACTGTGTGTGTGTAACTGTGTGTGTGTGTGACTGTGTGTGTGTGTCTGTGTGTAACTGTGTGTGTGTCTGTGTGTGTGTGTATCTGTGTGTCTGTGTGTAACTGTGTGTGTCTGTGTGTGTGTGTATAACTGTGTCTGTGTGTGTGTGTATCTGTGTGTCTGTGTGTAACTGTGTGTGTCTGTGTGTGTGTGTATAACTGTGTCTGTGTGTGTGTGTATCTGTGTGTGTGTGTATCTGTGTGTCTGTGTGTAACTGTGTGTGTCTGTGTGTGTGTATAACTGTGTCTCTGTGTGTGTGTGTGTCTGTGTGTCTGTGTGTAACTGTGTGTGTCTGTGTGTGTGTATAACTGTGTCTGTGTGTGTGTGTGTGTAACTGTGTGTGTATCTGTGTGTGTGTCTGTGTGTCTGTGTGTCTGTGTGTCTGTGTGTAACTGTGTGTGTCTGTGTGTGTGACTGTGTGTCTGTGTCTGTGTGTGTCTGTGTCTGTGTGTGTCTGTGTCTGTGTGTAACTGTGTGTGTGTGTAACTGTGTGTGTGTAACTGTGTGTGTGTCTGTGTGTATCTGTGTGTGTGTGTAACTGTGTGTGTGTAACTGTGTGTGACTGTGTGTGTGTGTCTGTGTGTGTGTGTCTGTGTGTAACTGTGTGTGTGTGTAACTGTGTGTGTGTAACTGTGTCTGTGTGTAACTGTGTGTGTCTGTGTGTGTGTATAACTGTGTCTGTGTGTGTGTGTGTAACTGTGTGTGTGTGTCTGTGTGTGTGTAACTGTGTGTGTGTCTGTGTGTGTGTGTGTAGGCTCAGCACAAGGACTGGGAGCTGGCGGGCACCAAGCTGGGCAACATCATGGGGGTGGCGAAGGAGCCGGATGCGGGGGGAGCGGCGGAGGGCACGCCGCAGGTGGCGGACCAGGGAGAGCTGGACTACCGGTACTCGCTCGCTCACCCGCTCGCTCACTCACCTACTCGCTCGCGCGCGCTCGCTCACCTGCTCGCTCGCTCACCCACACGCTCACCCGCCCGCTCACCCGCTCGCTCGCTCACTCACCTACTCGCTCGCGCGCTCACTCACCCCAGGTGGCGGACCAGGGAGAGCTGGACTACCGGTACCCGCTCGCTCACCCGCTCGCTCACTCACCTACTCGCTCGCGCGCTCGCTCACCCGCTCGCTCGCCCACACGCTCACCCGCCCGCTCACCCCGCTCGCTCGCTCACTCACCTACTCGCTCGCGCGCTCACTCACCCCAGGTGGCGGACCAGGGAGAGCTGGACTACCGGTACCCGCTCGCTCACCCGCTCACCCGCTCGCTCGCTCACTCACCTACTCGCTCGCGCGCTCACTCACCCCAGGTGGCGGACCAGGGAGAGCTGGACTACCGGTATCCGCTCGCTCACCCGCTCGCTCACTCACCTACTCGCTCGCGCGCTCGCTCACCCCGCTCGCTCGCTCACCCACACGCTCACCCGCCCGCTCACCCGCTCGCTCGCTCACTCACCTACTCGCTCGCGCGCTCACTCACCCCAGGTGGCGGACCAGGGAGAGCTGGACTACCGGTACCCGCTCGCTCACCCGCTCACCCGCTCGCTCGCTCACTCACCTACTCGCTCGCGCGCTCGCTCACACCGCTCGCTCGCTCACTCACCTTCTCGCTCGCGCGCTCACTCGCTCGCTCACCCCGCCCGCTCGCTCGCTCACCCGCTCACTCGCTCGCTCACCCACACGCTCGCCCGCTCGCTCACTCACCTGCTCGCTCACCCGTTCGCTCACCCGCTCACTCACCCGCTCGCTCGCTCACTCGCCCACACGCTCGCTCGCTCACTCACCCGCTCACTCGCTTGCTCACTCACCCACTCACTCACCCGCTCGCTCGCTCGCTCACTCGCTCACTCACCCGCTCACTCACCCACTCGCCCGCTCGCTCGCCCGCTCGCTCACCCGCTTACTCACCCACTCACTCACCTGCTCGCTCACCCACTCGCTCGCTCACCCACCCACTCGCTCACCTGCTCGCTCGCTCGCTCACCCATTCACGCGCTCGCTCACCCACTCACTCACCCACTCGCCGCTCGCCCACTTGCTCACCCGCTCGCTCGCCTACTCACTCACCCGCTCGCTCACCCGCTCGCTCGCCGCTCATCCGCTCGCTCGCGCGCGGTCACCGTGGTTACGTCGTGCTGTGCGGTTGCCGCGGCGATTTCAGCACGGAGCAAAAGTTTGCGAGCCACCTGACGGAGACGATGGAGGCGAGCAGCGAGTTTGCGCGGCACAAGACGCTGCTGGAGCAGAGGCAGTTCCTGCCCATCTTCGCCGAGCGCGAGGAGCTGCTCAACATCATCAGGCGCGTCGAGTGCGGGCCAGGGAGGGAGGGAGGGAGGGCGCACTCACTCACCTAGTCACACACTCACTCGCTCACTCACTCACGCACCTAGTCACTCACTCGCTTACTCACTCACTCACTCACCTAGTCACACACTCACTCGCTCACTCACTCACGCACCTAGTCACACACTCACTCGCTCACTCGCTCACTCACTCACCTAGTCACACACTCACTCGCTCACTCACTCACTCACCTAGTCACACACTCACTCGCTCACTCACGCACCTAGTCACACACTCACTCGCTCACTCACCTAGTCACACACTCACTCGCTCACTCACTCACTCACCTAGTCACACACTCACTCGCTCACTCACTCACGCACCTAGTCACACACTCACTCGCTCACTCACTCACGCACCTAGTCACACACTCACTCGCTCACTCACTCACCTAGTCACACACTCACTCGCTCACTCGCTCACTCACTCACCTAGTCACACACTCACTCGCTCACTCACCTAGTCACACACTCACTCGCTCACTCACTCACTCACCTAGTCACACACTCACTCGCTCACTCACTCACGCACCTAGTCACACACTCACTCGCTCACTCACTCACGCACCTAGTCACACACTCACTCGCTCACTCACTCACCTAGTCACACACTCACTCGCTCACTCGCTCACTCACTCACCTAGTCACACACTCACTCGCTCACTCACTCACTCACTCACCTAGTCACACACTCACTCGCTTACTCGCTCGCTCGCTTACTCACTCACACACTCATTCGCTTACTCGCTCACCTAGTCACACACTCACTCACTCACCTAGTCACACACTCACTCGCTCGCTCGCTCACTCACTCACACACTCACTCACACACTCACTCGCTTACTCGCTCGCTCGCTCGCTCACACACTCACTTGCACACTCACTCACTCACTCACCTAGTCACACACTCACTCGCTCACTCGCTCACTCACTCACCTAGTCACACACTCACTCGCTCACTCACTCACTCACTCACTCACCTAGTCACACACTCACTCGCTCACTCACGCACCTAGTCACACACTCACTCGCTCACTCGCTCACTCACTCACCTAGTCACACACTCACTCGCTCACTCACTCACGCACCTAGTCACACACTCACTCGCTTACTCACTCACTCACGCACCTAGTCACACACTCACTCGCTTACTCACTCACTCACGCACCTAGTCACACACTCACTCGCTCACTCACACGCTCGCTCACTCACTCACACACTCACTCACACACTCACTCGCTTACTTACTCACACACTCACTCACTCACACACTCACACACTCACTCACTTGCACACTCACTCACTCACTCATACACTCACTCGCTCACTCACCTAGTCACACACTTACTCGCTTACTCACTCGCTTACTCACACACACGCTCACACACTCACACACTCACTCACTCACTCAATCACACACTCACTCACACACTCACTCACCTAGTCACACACTCACTCGCTCGCTCGCTTACTCACACACTCACACACACACTCACTCACTCATACACTCACACATTCACACACACACTCACTCACTCACTCACACACTCACACACTCACTCAAGCACACACTCACCTAGTCACACACTCACTTGCTTACTCACTCGCTCGCTCACACACTCACACAAACTCACTCCTCACTCATACACTCACACACTCACTCACTCACACACTCACTCACACACTCACACACTCACTCGCTCACTCACACACTCGCTCACACACTCACACACACACTCACACACTCACACACTCACACACTCACTCACTCATACACTCACACACTCACTCACACACTCACACACACACTCACACACACACACACTCACTCACACACACACACACTCACTCACACACTCACACACTCACTCACACACACACACACTCACACACACACTCACACACTCACACACTCACACACTCACTCACTCATACACTCACACACTCACTCACACACTCACACACACACTCACACACACACACACTCACTCACACACTCACACACACACTCACACACTCACACACTCACACACTCACTCACTCATACACTCACACACTCACTCACACACTCACACACTCACACACACACTCACACACGTGGTGGTGGTGTTGTTGTTGTTGTTGTCTGCAGGGACAACAGCGTGGTGGTGGTCGTGGGCGAGACGGTGGTGGTGGTGTTGTTGTTGTTGTTGTCTGCAGGGACAACAGCGTGGTGGTGGTCGTGGGCGAGACGGTGGTGGTGGTGTTGTTGTTGTTGTTGTCTGCAGGGACAACAGCGTGGTGGTGGTCGTGGGCGAGACGGTGGTGGTGGTGACGTTGTTGTTGTTGTCTGCAGGGACAACAGCGTGGTGGTGGTTGTGGGCGAGACGGTGGTGGTGGTGACGTTGTTGTTGTTGTCTGCAGGGACAACAGCGTGGTGGTGGTCGTGGGCGAGACGGTGGTGGTGGTGTTGTTGTTGTTGTTGACGTTGTTGTTGTTGTCTGCAGGGACAACAGCGTGGTGGTGGTCGTGGGCGAGACGGGCAGTGGCAAGACGACGCAGCTGGCCCAGTATCTGCACGAGGACGGCCTCACCACCTACGGCGTGGTGGGCTGCACCCAGCCCAGACGCGTGGCCGCCATGAGCGTGGCCAAGAGAGTTGCCGATGAGATGGGTGTGCGGCTGGGGGAGGAGGTGAGACACACACACCGTGACACACACACACACACACACCGTGACACACACACACACACACCGTGACACACACCGTGACACACACACACACACCTACGGCGTGGTGGGCTGCACCCAGCCCAGACGCGTGGCCGCCATGAGCGTGGCCAAGAGAGTCGCCGACGAGATGGGTGTGCGGCTGGGGGAGGAGGTGACACACACACACACACGCCGTGACACACACACACGCCGTGACACACACACACACACCGTGACATACACACACACACCGTGACACACACACACACACACCGTGACACACACACACACCGTGACACACACACACACGCCGTGACACACACACACACACACCCACGGCGTGGTGGGCTGCACCCAGCCCAGATGCGTGGCCGCCATGAGCGTGGCCAAGCGAGTCGCCGATGAGATGGGTGTGCGGCTGGGGGAGGAGGTGACACACACACACACACACCGTGACACACACACACACACACACCGTGACACACACACACACACCGTGACACACACACGCGCCGTGACACACACACACACACCGTGACACACACACACACACCGTGACACACACACACACATGCCGTGACACACACACACACACCGTGACACACACACACACATGCCGTGACACACACACACACGCCGTGACACACACACACACACACCCACGGCGTGGTGGGCTGCACCCAGCCCAGACGCGTGGCCGCCATGAGCGTGGCCAAGCGAGTCGCCGACGAGATGGGTGTGCGTCTGGGTGAAGAGGTGACACACACACACACACACGCCGTGACACACACACACACACACACCGTGACACACACACACACATGCCGTGACACACACACACACACACACCGTGACACACACACACACATGCCGTGACACACACACACACACCGTGACACACACACACACATGCCGTGACACACACACACACACCGTGACACACACACACACATGCCGTGACACACACACACACGCCGTGACACACACACACACACACCCACGGCGTGGTGGGCTGCACCCAGCCCAGATGCGTGGCCGCCATGAGCGTGGCCAAGCGAGTCGCCGATGAGATGGGTGTGCGGCTGGGGGAGGAGGTGACACACACACACACCGTGACACACACACACACACACCGTGACACACACACACACACCGTGACACACACACGCGCCGTGACACACACACACACACACACCGTGACACACACACACACGCCGTGACACACACACACACACACACCGTGACACACACACACCGTGACACACACCGTGACACACACACACACACCGTGACACACACACACACGCCGTGACACACACACACACACACCCACGGCGTGGTGGGCTGCACCCAGCCCAGACGCGTGGCCGCCATGAGCGTGGCCAAGCGAGTCGCCGATGAGATGGGTGTGCGGCTGGGGGAGGAGGTGAGACACACACACAACAACAACAACAACAACCGCCATTCGCCACTAAGTGGCGGTGACGTCACCACGACGCTTGTGCCAGGCCATGTGCACCCTGAGGCCACGTGAAGTGTCGAACGCCCGCTGGCAGGAGGTCATGGGGCAGACCCAGGTGCCACGGGTCGACTGACCGAGATGACCGAGATGACTGGCTGATCCACCACCTGTGCCCCCTACTGTGCCAACTTGCTGTGCTTTAGCCACCCGGCGCTCCGCTCGTTGTTGTGAGCGTCGCTCCTCCGCCCTCCGTTGTTGTTGGAGGGCGACTGCCTCCAACTGCCCAGTAGCGTCCTTCACGAGCCTCCTCCACTGAGGCCGATCTTGACACCGCTGGTACCAGTCATCGGCAAGTCCACTCAGCTCCACGTCCTCCTGTACCACATCACTCCATCTCTTCTCTAGCCCGTGCCGCGCCCGTTTAGCCCCCTCGATCCGGCCGAACAAAAGCTGTTTAGGCATGCGGTGGCTGGGCATGCGGGCTACATGACCCAGCCAACGCAGCCTTGCCTGCCGGAGGAGCTCACTGATGGGACTTTGCCCAGATCTTTCAAGGACTTGTGAGCTCCTCACACAATCCAGCCTGGTTAAACCCAGGATGGATCGTAGGCAGGCCAGCCTAAATGTTTCCAACCGGTGAAGATGCTCCACTAGGGGGGTCCACGTTTCGCAAGCGTAGAGAAGGGAGGGAATGACCGTGGCCGAGAAGACCTGAAGCTTCGTGCGGAGCGACAGACCAGGTAGCTTCCACACAGCAGCGTTACGCAACCGATGAAAAGATATTGCCGCTCGACTGATTCGGAGTGAGACCTCTGCTGATAAACTGGAGCCGGTCATGAGCACACTGCCCAGGTATGGGAAACTCTCCACTCTCTCCACAACTGCCCCATCACCGATTGGGAGTTGTGGGGGTGGAGTGCCCGATGGTACAAAATACCCAGGCAGGTGCTTAGTTTTGGTGGGGCTGATGGTAAGGCCCCACCTCTTGGTGGCACGCTCCAGTCTCAGCAGCAGCGTCTCCAACTCCTCTTCTGAATGAGCAGCTATTACCAAATCATCGGCATACATAACGTGGTTGACCAATAGGGAGCCATCCCTTGATCGCACCCGGGCGTCGATCAGCCTCCCATTATATCTGTACCAAATGGTAATTCCCCCGGTACAGCTTTTGAAGGCTTCACGAACTACGCAGTCGAAATAGATGTTAAATAATGTGGGAGCCAGAGGACATCCCTGTCGCACCCCAAGGTGTACAGGGAAAGGCTCCGACTCCCGGCCACGTAGTTTTACCCGGGCCCGCTCACCATCATGAAGGTCCTTAATGATCGTGAGCAGAGGGTCAGGGACTCCGAAAGCACGAAGAACAACCCAGAGCCCAGTCCTACTGATGGTATCATAGGCCTTGACCAGGTCAATAAAGCAGAGATGTAGGTCTTTTTGAAATTCCCTACACCTCTGCTGGAGCAGACGGACAGAAAATATGGCATCTGTGCAGGACCGCCCTTTCCTGAAACCGCATTGGGGCTCCGCAAGCCTCTCCTCAGCGTGCCTAGCAAGGCGACGTTGAATAATCCTTGCCAGGACCTTACCCGGCACACTGAGGAGTGAGATGCCCCTGTAGTTGTTACAGTCGGTACGGTCCCCCTTCTTAAAGAGGGGGACCACCAGGGCATCCTTCCAGTCCTGCGGAACCCGTCCAGTGGTCCAGACTGTTGTTATGATGTCATATAGGGCAGTCTGTGCACAAACGCCACCCTCCCTCAGCATTTCGCTTGGGAGATCATCTCTGCCCGGTGCCTTCCCTGGTCTCAGACTCCGGATCGCCCTCAGTACTTCCTCAACAGCTGGCACCTCAGCCAGCCACTCACAGGGGGTGACCTCTTCCAATATTTGAGGCACCGCAGCCTCAGCAGGGTTATCCCCACTTTGTGCCATGATGTTTTCCTGGCTGAGAGATTTTCCCTCCCCCAGGACCTCGCAGAAATGCTCAGCAAATCTGCAAACCTGTTCCTGGGGGTCGGAGATTGGATCACCGTTTTTTCCTCTAATGATGGTAATAGGTGTGGTAATAGCCACACCACACCTATTACCACACACACACACACACCGTGACACACACACACACACCGTGACACACACACACGCCGTGAGACACACACACACACCGTGACACACACCGTGACACACACCCACACACCCACGGCGTGGTGGGCTGCACCCAGCCCAGACGCGTGGCCGCCATGAGCGTGGCCAAGAGAGTCGCCGATGAGATGGGTGTGAGGCTGGGTGAAGAGGTGAGACACACACACACACACACCGTGACACACACACACACACATGCCGTGACACACACACACACACCGTGACACACACACACACACACACCGTGACACACACACACACACCGTGACACACACACACACCGTGACACACACACACACCGTGACACACACACACACACACGCCGTGACACACACACACACACACGCCGTGACACACACACACACACCGTGACACACACACACACACCTACGGCGTGGTGGGCTGCACCCAGCCCAGACGCGTGGCCGCCATGAGTGTGGCCAAGAGAGTCGCCGATGAGATGGGTGTGCGTCTGGGTGAAGAGGTGAGACACACACACCGTGACACACACACACACATGCCGTGACACACACACACACACCGTGACACACCGTGACCACCACACACACACACACACAACCGCACGCAGTTTGCACCCACCCCCCAACCTCCCCCCTCCCCCCCCACCTCCCCCACCCGCCCCCCACTTCACCCCGCCCCCCCCCCCAGGTGGGCTACGCGATCCGCTTTGAGGACGTGACGTCTGAGCGCACGGTCATCAAGTACATGACGGACGGCATCCTGCTGCGCGAGAGCCTGCGGGAGGCCGACCTCGATCGCTATAGCGCCGTCATCATGGACGAGGCGCACGAGCGCTCCCTCAACACCGACGTGCTGTTTGGCCTGCTGCGGGAGGTGACGTGGGGGGACACGGGGAGACAGGGGGAGACAGGGGGAGACGGGGGGAGACACGGGGAGACACGGGGAGAGAGAGGGGGAGAGAGGGACAGAGAGACACGGGGAGACACGGGGAGAGAGACACGGGGAGACACGGGGAGAGAGAGAGAGACACGGGGAGAGAGACACGGGGAGACACGGGGAGAGAGAGAGAGACACGGGGAGAGAGACACGGGGAGAGAGACACGGGGAGACACGGGGAGAGAGACACGGGGAGACACGGGGAGAGAGACACGGGGAGACACGGGGAGAGAGAGAGAGACACGGGGAGAGAGACACGGGGAGACACGGGGAGAGAGAGAGAGACACGGGGAGAGAGACACGGGGAGAGAGACACGGGGAGAGAGACACGGGGAGAGAGACACGGGGAGAGAGAGACACACGGGGAAACACGAGGCGCACGAGCGCTCGCTCAACACCGACGTGCTGTTTGGCCTGCTGCGCGAGGTGACGTGGGGAGAGAGAGAGAGACAGGGAGAGACAGGGGGAGACACGGGGAGAGAGACACGGGGAGACACGGGGAGACACGGGGAGAGAGAGGGAGAGAGACACGGGGAGAGAGACACGGGGAGAGAGACACGGGGAGAGAGACACGGGGAGACACGGGGAGACACGGGGGAGAGAGGGGGAGAGAGAGGGAGAGACACGGGGAGACATGGGGAGACACGGGGAGACACGGGGAGACACGGGGGAGAGAGGGGGAGAGAGAGGGAGAGAGAGACACGGGGAGACACGGGGAGAGAGACACGGGGAGAGGGGGAGACACGGCGAGACACGGGGGTGTAGGAGCGCTCACTCAACACCGACGTGCTGTTCGGTCTGCTACGGGAGGTGATGTGGGGGGGAGACAGGGGGAGAGAGAGAGAGACACACGGGGAGACACGGGGAGAGAGACACGGAGAGAGAGACACGGGGAGAGAGACACGGGGAGAGGGGGAGACATGGGGAGACACGGGGAGACATGGGGAGACACAGGGAGAGAGACACGGAGAGAGACACACGGGGAGACAGGGAGACACGGGGAGACATGGGGAGACACAGGGAGAGAGACACGGAGAGAGAGACACGGGGAGACGGGAGACACGGGGAGACACAGGGAGAGAGACACGGAGAGAGAGACACGGGGAGACAGGAAGACACGGGGAGACACGGGGAGACATGGGGAGACACAGGGAGAGAGACACGGGGAGAGGGGGAGACATGGGGAGAGAGGCACGGGGAGAGAGACACGGGGAGAGAGACACGGGGAGAGAGACACGGGGAGAGAGACACGGGGAGAGAGACACGGGGAGAGAGACACGGGGAGAGAGACACGGGGAGAGAGAGACACACGGGGAAACACGAGGCGCACGAGCGCTCGCTCAACACCGACGTGCTGTTTGGCCTGCTGCGCGAGGTGACGTGGGGAGAGAGAGAGAGACAGGGAGAGACAGGGGGAGACACGGGGAGAGAGACACGGGGAGACACGGGGAGACACGGGGAGAGAGAGGGAGAGAGACACGGGGAGAGAGACACGGGGAGAGAGACACGGGGAGAGAGACACGGGGAGACACGGGGAGACACGGGGGAGAGAGGGGGAGAGAGAGGGAGAGACACGGGGAGACATGGGGAGACACGGGGAGACACGGGGAGACACGGGGGAGAGAGGGGGAGAGAGAGGGAGAGAGAGACACGGGGAGACACGGGGAGAGAGACACGGGGAGAGGGGGAGACACGGCGAGACACGGGGGTGTAGGAGCGCTCACTCAACACCGACGTGCTGTTCGGTCTGCTACGGGAGGTGATGTGGGGGGGAGACAGGGGGAGAGAGAGAGAGACACACGGGGAGACACGGGGAGAGAGACACGGAGAGAGAGACACGGGGAGAGAGACACGGGGAGAGGGGGAGACATGGGGAGACACGGGGAGACATGGGGAGACACAGGGAGAGAGACACGGAGAGAGACACACGGGGAGACAGGGAGACACGGGGAGACATGGGGAGACACAGGGAGAGAGACACGGAGAGAGAGACACGGGGAGACGGGAGACACGGGGAGACACAGGGAGAGAGACACGGAGAGAGAGACACGGGGAGACAGGAAGACACGGGGAGACACGGGGAGACATGGGGAGACACAGGGAGAGAGACACGGGGAGAGGGGGAGACATGGGGAGAGAGGCACGGGGAGAGAGACACGGGGAGAGAGACACGGGGAGAGAGACACGGGGAGAGAGACACGGGGAGAGAGACACGGGGAGAGAGACACGGGGAGAGAGACACGGGGAGAGAGACACGGAGAGAGAGACACGGGGAGAGAGACACGGGGAGAGAGACACGGGGAGAGAGAGACACGTGGTGGTGTTGTCCGTGCGGCAGGTGGTGGCGCGCCGCGTGGACCTGAAGCTCATCGTCACGTCGGCCACGATGGATGCCGGCAAGTTTGCGGCGTTCTTTGGCAACGTGCCGGTGTTCCACATTCCCGGACGCACATTCCCTGTTGACATCTTCTTCAGCAAGGTGCCGCTCACCAACACTCCTCACCACTCCTCACCACTCCTCACCACTCCCTCCTCACCACCACTCCTCACCACCACTCCTCACCACCACCACTCCTCACCACCACTCCTTACCACCACTCCTCACCACCACTCCTCACCACCACTCCTCACCACCACTCCTCACCACTGCTCACCACTCCTCACCACTCCCTCCTCACCACTCACTCCTCACCACCACTCCTCACCACCACTCCTCACCACCACTCCTCACCACCACTCCTCACCACCACTCCTCACCACCACCACTCCTCACCACCACTCCTCACCACCACCACTCCTCACCACCACTCCTCACCACCACTCCTCACCACCACTCCTCACCACTCCTCACCACCACCTCACCACCACACCTCACCACTCCCTCCTCACCTGTGTGAGTGAGTGGGTGAGTGAGTGAGTGAGTGTGTGGTGTGTGAGTGGGTGAGTGAGTGGGTGAGTGGGTGAGTGTGTGAGTGTGTGAGTGGGTGAGTGAGTGGGTGAGTGTGTGAGTGTGTGAGTGAGTGGGTGAGTGGGTGAGTGGGTGAGTGAGTATGTGTGTGGGTGAGTGTGTGAGTGTGTGAGTGAGTAGGTGAGTGAGTGGGTGAGTGAGTGTGTGAGTGAGTGGGTGAGTGGGTGAGTGTGTGAGTGTGTGAGTGAGTAGGTGAGAGAGTGGGTGAGTGGGTGAGTGGGTGAGTGAGTGTGTGTGTGGGTGAGTGTGTGGGTGAGTGAGTGTGTGCTGTGTGTGTGTGAGTGAGTGAGTGTGTGCTGCGTGTGTGTGTGAGTGAGTGTGTGAGTGAGTGTGTGAGTGTGTGAGTGTGTGAGTGAGTTAGTGTGTGAGTGAGTGAGTGAGTGTGTGAGTGTGTGAGTGGGTGGGTGAGTGGGTGAGTGTGTGTGTGTGAGTGAGTGTGTGAGTGGGTGAGTGAGTGAGTGAGTGAGTGTGTGAGTGTGTGAGTGAGTGGGTGAGTGTGTGTGTGTGAGTGAGTGGCTGAGTGAGTGGGTGAGTGAGTGAGTGTGTGAGTGTATGAGTGTGTGAGTGGGTGGGTGAGTGGGTGAGTGTGTGTGTGTGAGTGAGTGTGTGAGTGGGTGAGTGTGTGAGTGAGTGAGTGTGAGTGTGTGAGTGAGTGTGTGAGTGGGTGAGTGTGTGAGTGAGTGGGTGTGTGAGTGTGTGAGTGGGTGAGTGAGTGTGTGCTGCGTGTGTGTGAGTGGGTGAGTGGGTGAGTGAGTGTGTGCTGTGTGTGTGTGAGTGAGTGTGTGCTGCGTGTGTGTGAGTGAGTTAGTGTGAGTGAGTGGGTGAGTGAGTGTGTGCTGCGTGTGTGTGTGTGAGTTAGTGTGAGTGAGTGAGTGTGTGAGTGAGTGAGTGAGTGGGTGTGTGAGTGAGTGGGTGAGTGAGTGAGTGGGTGTGTGTGTGGGTGAGTGAGTGAGTGGGTGTGTGTGTGTGAGTGAGTGGGTGAGTGAGTGGGTGAGTGGGTGAGTGAGTAGGTGTGAGTGTGAGTGAGTGTGTGAGCGAGTGAGTGTGTGAGTGTGTGAGTGAGCGAGCGAGTGAGTGGGTGAGTGGGTGAGTGGGTGAGTGGGTGAGTGGGTGAGTGTGTGAGTGAGCGAGCGAGTGAGTGAGTGGTGGGTGGGTGAGTGGGTGAGTGAGTGTGTGCTGCGTGTGTGTGAGTGAGTGAGTGGTGGGTGGGTGAGTGGGTGAGTGAGTGAGTGAGCGAGTGAGTGGTGGGTGGGTGAGTGGGTGAGTGGGTGTGTGTGAGTGAGTGTGTGAGTGAGTGAGTGGTGGGTGGGTGAGTGGTGGGTGAGTGTGTGTGTGAGTGTGTGAGTGAGTGAGTGAGTGGTGGGTGGGTGAGTGTGTGCTGCGTGTGTGTGAGTGAGTGTGTGAGTGAGTGAGTGAGTGGGTGAGTGGGTGAGTGGGTGGGTGAGTGGGTGAGTGTGTGAGTGAGTGTGTGAGTGAGTGAGTGGTGGGTGGGTGAGTGGGTGAGTGAGTGTGTGCTGCGTGTGTGTGAGTGAGTGTGTGAGTGAGTGAGTGAGTGAGTGGGTGAGTGGGTGGGTGAGTGGGTGAGTGTGTGCTGCGTGTGTGTGAGTGAGTGGGTGAGTGGGTGAGTGGGTGAGTGAGTGAGTGGTGGGTGGGTGAGTGGGTGAGTGAGTGTGTGCTGCGTGTGAGTGGGTGAGTGGGTGAGTGAGTGAGTGAGTGTGTGAGTGAGCGAGTGAGTGAGTGGTGGGTGGGTGAGTGGGTGAGTGAGTGTGTGCTGCGTGTGTGTGGGTGAGTGGGTGAGTGGGTGGGTGAGTGAGTGGGTGAGTGAGTGGGTGAGTGTGTGAGTGAGTGTGTGAGTGAGTGAGTGTGTGCTGCGTGTGTGTGAGTGGTGAGTGGGTGAGTGTGTGAGTGAGTGAGTGGTGGGTGGGTGAGTGGGTGAGTGAGTGTGTGCTGCGTGTGTGTGAGTGAGTGGTGGGTGGGTGAGTGGGTGAGTGAGTGAGTGAGTGAGTGGTGAGCGAGCGAGTGAGTGAGTGAGTGAGTGAGTGGGTGAGTGAGTGTGTGCTGCGTGTGTGTGGGTGAGTGGGTGAGTGGGTGGGTGAGTGAGTGGGTGAGTGAGTGGGTGAGTGTGTGAGTGAGTGTGTGAGTGAGTGAGTGAGTGTGTGCTGCTTGTGTGTGTGAGTGAGTGAGTGGGTGAGTGAGTGAGCGAGCGAGTGAGTGAGTGGTGGGTGGGTGAGTGGGTGAGTGAGTGAGTGAGTGAGTGGTGAGTGGGTGAGTGGGTGAGTGAGTGTGTGCTGCGTGTGTGTGTGAGTGAGTGGGTGAGTGTGTGAGTGAGTGAGTGGTGGGTGGGTGAGTGGGTGAGCGAGCGAGTGAGTGAGTGGTGGGTGGGTGAGTGGGTGAGTGAGTGTGTGCTGCGTGTGTGTGAGTGAGTGGGTGAGTGGGTGAGTGGGTGAGTGAGTGAGTGAGTGTGTGAGTGAGCGAGTGAGTGAGTGGTGGGTGGGTGAGTGGGTGAGTGAGTGTGTGCTGCGTGTGTGTGGGTGAGTGGGTGAGTGGGTGGGTGAGTGAGTGGGTGAGTGTGTGAGTGAGTGTGTGAGTGAGTGAGTGTGTGCTGCGTGTGTGTGAGTGGTGGGTGGGTGAGTGGGTGAGTGAGTGGGTGAGTGTGTGAGTGAGTGAGTGTGTGAGTGTGTGAGTGAGTGAGTGGTGGGTGGGTGGGTGAGTGAGTGGGTGAGTGAGTGTGTGAGTGAGTGGTGGGTGAGTGAGTGGGTGAGTGAGTGAGTGGGTGAGTGTGTGAGTGAGTGTGTGAGTGAGTGTGTGAGTGTGTGAGTGTGTGAGTGTGTGCTGCGTGTGTGTGAGTGAGTGGTGGGTGGGTGAGTGGGTGAGTGAGTGAGTGTGTGAGTGAGTGTGTGAGTGAGTGAGTGGTGAGTGTGTGAGTGAGTGAGTGTGTGCTGCGTGTGTGTGCTGCGTGTGAGTGAGTGAGTGGGTGTGTGAGTGAGCGAGCGAGTGAGTGAGTGGTGGGTGGGTGAGTGAGTGAGTGAGTGGTGGGTGGGTGAGTGAGTGAGTGGTGGGTGGGTGAGTGAGTGAGTGAGTGGTGGGTGGGTGAGTGAGTGAGTGAGTGTGTGCTGCGTGTGTGTGAGTGAGTGAGTGTGTGAGTGAGTGAGCGAGCGAGTGAGTGAGTGGTGGGTGGGTGAGTGAGTGAGTGTGTGAGTGGTGGGTGGGTGAGTGGGTGAGTGAGTGTGTGAGTGAGTGTGTGAGTGAGTGAGCGAGCGAGTGAGTGAGTGGTGGGTGGGTGAGTGAGTGAGTGAGTGAGTGGTGGGTGGGTGAGTGGGTGAGTGAGTGTGTGCTGCGTGTGTGTGAGTGAGTGAGTGTGTGAGTGAGTGAGCGAGCGAGTGAGTGAGTGGTGGGTGGGTGAGTGAGTGGTGGGTGGGTGAGTGAGTGAGTGAGTGAGTGGTGGGTGGGTGAGTGGGTGAGTGAGTGTGTGCTGCGAGTGTGTGAGTGAGTGAGCGAGCGAGTGAGTGAGTGAGTGAGTGGTGGGTGGGTGAGTGAGTGAGTGAGTGGTGGGTGGGTGAGTGGGTGAGTGAGTGTGTGCTGCGTGTGTGTGAGTGAGTGGGTGTGTGAGTGAGTGAGTGAGTGAGCGAGCGAGTGAGTGAGTGAGTGGGTGAGTGAGTGGGTGAGTGTGTGAGTGAGTGTGTGAGTGAGTGAGTGGTGGGTGAGTGAGTGAGTGGGTGAGCGAGCGAGTGAGTGAGTGGTGGGTGAGTGAGTGAGTGGGTGAGCGAGCGAGTGAGTGAGTGAGTGTGTGAGTGGGTGAGTGTGTGAGTGAGTGTGTGAGTGGGTGAGTGTGTGAGTGAGTGAGTGGTGGGTGGGTGAGTGGGTGGGTGAGTGTGTGAGTGAGTGGTGGGTGAGTGAGTGGGTGAGTGTGTGAGTGAGTGTGTGAGTGAGTGTGTGAGTGGGTGAGTGAGTGAGTGAGTGAGTGGGTGAGTGGGTGAGTGAGTGAGTGGTGGGTGGGTGAGTGGGTGAGTGAGTGTGTGCTGCGTGTGTGTGAGTGAGTGGGTGTGTGAGTGAGTGAGTGAGCGAGTGAGTGAGTGAGTGTGTGAGTGAGTGAGTGGGTGAGTGGGTGAGTGGGTGAGTGAGTGAGTGGTGTGTGGGTGAGTGGGTGAGTGAGTGTGTGCTGCGTGTGTGTGTGAGTGAGTGGGTGAGTGAGTGAGCGAGCGAGTGAGTGAGTGGTGTGTGAGTGGGTGAGTGGGTGAGTGGGTGAGTGGGTGAGTGTGTGAGTGAGCGAGCGAGTGAGTGAGTGGTGGGTGGGTGAGTGAGTGTGTGAGTGAGCGAGCGAGTGAGTGGGTGAGCGAGTGGGTGAGTGAGCGAGCGAGTGAGTGGGTGAGCGAGTGGGTGAGTGTGTGCTGCGTGTGTGTGTGAGTGTGTGAGTGGGTGAGTGTGTGAGTGAGTGTGTGAGTGGGTGAGTGTGTGAGTGAGTGAGTGGTGGGTGGGTGAGTGGGTGGGTGAGTGTGTGAGTGAGTGGTGGGTGAGTGAGTGGGTGAGTGGGTGAGCGAGTGAGTGAGTGGTGGGTGAGTGTGTGCTGCGTGTGTGTGGGTGAGTAGGTCGTAGTGGATGACTACGTGGAGGGCGCAGTGAAGCAGGCGCTACAGATCCACCTTTCTCCGTCACCAGGTGACATGCTCATCTTCATGCCGGGACAGGAAGACATTGAGGTAGTTGGACCGCTCCCCGTGTCTCTCCCCGTATCTCTCCCCGTGTCTCCCCGTGTCTCTCCCCATGTCTTTCCCCGTGTCTGTGTGTCTCCGTGTCTCTCCCCATGTCTCTCCCCGTGTCTCTCCCCGTGTCTCTCCCCATGTCTCTCCCCGTGTCTCCCCGTGTCTCTCTCCCCGTGTCTCTCCCCGTGTCTCCCCGTGTCTCTCCCCGTGTCTCTCCCCGTGTCTCCCCGTGTCTCTCCCCGTGTCTCCCCGTGTCTCCCCGTGTCTCTCCCCGTGTCTCTCCCCGTGTCTCTCCCCGTGTCTCTCCCCGTGTCTCTCCCCGTGTCTCTCCCCGTGTCTCTCCCCGTGTCTCCCCGTGTCTCTCCCCGTGTCTCTCCCCGTGTCTGTGTGTCTCCGTGTCTCTCCCCCCGTGTCTCTCCCCGTGTCTCTCCCCGTGTCTCTCCCCGTGTCTCTCTCCCCGTGTCTCTCCCCGTGTCTCTCTCCCCGTGTCTCTCCCCGTGTCTCCCCGTGTCTCTCCCCGTGTCTTTCCCCGTGTCTGTGTGTCTCCGTGTCTCTCCCCATGTCTCTCCCCGTGTCTCTCCCCGTGTCTCTCCCCGTGTCTCTCCCCGTGTCTCCCCGTGTCTCTCTCCCCGTGTCTCTCCCCGTGTCTCCCCGTGTCTCTCCCCGTGTCTCTCCCCGTGTCTCCCCGTGTCTCCCCGTGTCTCTCCCCGTGTCTGTGTGTCTCCGTGTCTCTCCCCCCGTGTCTCTCCCCGTGTCTCTCCCCGTGTCTCTCCCCGTGTCTCTCTCCCCGTGTCTCTCTCCCCGTGTCTCTCCCCGTGTTTCTCCCCGTGTCTCTACCTGTGTTTCTCCCCGTGTCTCTCTCCCCGTGTCTCTCTCCCCGTGTCTCTCCCCGTGTCTCTCGCCGTGTCTCTCCCCGTGTCTCTCCCCGTGTCTCTCCCGTGTCTCTCCCCGTGTCTCTCCCCGTGTCTCTCCCGTGTCTCTCCCCGTGTCTCCCCGTGTCTCTCCTCGTGTCTGTGTGTCTCCGTGTCTCTCCCCCCGTGTCTCTCCCCGTGTCTCTCCCCGTGTCTCCCCGTGTCTCTCCTCGTGTCTGTGTGTCTCCGTGTCTCTCCCCCGTGTCTCTCCCCCCGTGTCTCTCCCCGTGTCTCTCCCCGTGTCTCTCCCCGTGTCTCTCCCCGTGTCTCTCCCCGTGTCTGTGTGTCTCCGTGTCTCTCCCCGTGTCTCTCTCCGTGTCTCCCCGTGTCTCCCCGTGTCCCCCCCGTGTCTCTCCCCCCGTGTCTCTCCCCCCGTGTCTCTCCCCGTGTCTGTGTGTCTCCGTGTCTCTCCGCGTGTCTCTCCCCGTGTCTCGTTGTGTCTCCCCGTGTCTCCCCCGTGTCCCCCCGTGTCTCTCCCCCCGTGTCTCTCCCCCCGTGTCTCTCCCCCCGTGTCTCTCCCCCCGTGTCTATCTCCCCGTGTCTCTCCGCGTGTCTCTCCACGTGTCTCTCCGCGTGTCTCCCCCCGTGTCTCTCCCCCCGTGTCTCTCTCCCCGTGTCTCTCCCCGTGTCTCTCCCCGTGTCTCTCCCCGTGTCTCTCCCCGTGTCTCTCCCCGTGTATCTCCGCGTGTCTCTCCCCCCGTGTCTCCCCCCGTGTCTCTCCCCGTGTCTCTCCCCGTGTCTCTCCCCGTGTATCTCCGCGTGTCTCCCCCCGTGTCTCTCCCCGTGTCTCTCCCCGTGTCTCTCCCCGTGTCTCTCCCCGTGTCTCTCCCCGTGTCTCTCCCCGTGTATCTCCGCGTGTCTCTCTCCCCCCGTGTCTCCCCCCCGTGTCTCTCCCCGTGTCTCTCCCCGTGTCTCTCCCCGTGTCTCCCCCCGTGTCTCCCCCCGTGTCTCTCCCCGTGTCTCTCCCCGTGTATCTCCGCGTGTCTCTCCCCCCGTGTCTCTCCCCGTGTCTCTCCGCGTGTCTCTCCGCGTGTCTCTCCCCGTGTCTCTCCCCGTGTCTCTCCCCGTGTCTCTCCCCGTGTCTCTCCCCGTGTCTCTCCCCGTGTCTCTCCCCGTGTCTCTCCCCGTGTCTCTCCGCGTGTCTCTCCCCCCGTGTCTCTCCCCGTGTCTCTCCGCGTGTCTCTCCGCGTGTCTCTCCGCGTGTCTCTCCGCGTGTCTCTCCCCGTGTCTCTCCCCCGTGTCTCTCCCCGTGTCTCTCCCCGTGTCTCTCCGCGTGTCTCTCCGCGTGTCTCTCCCCGTGTCTCTCCCCCCGTGTCTCTCCCCGTGTCTCTCCCCGTGTCTCTCCCCGTGTCTCTCCGCGTGTCTCTCCGCGTGTCTCTCCCCGTGTCTCTCCCCGTGTCTCTCCGCGTGTCTCTCCGCGTGTCTCTCCGCGTGTCTCTCTGTGTCTCTCTCCGTGTCTGTGTGTCTCCGTGTCTCTCCGCGTGTCTCTCTGTGTCTCTCCCCGTGTCTCTCCCCCGTGTCCCCCGATGTCTCTCCCCCCGTGTCGGGTCGGTGAGCGAGCGGGTGAGTGAGCTGGTGAGCTGGTGAGCGAGCGGGCGGGCGGGCGAGCGGGCGGGCGGGCGAGCGAGCGGGGGCGAGCGGGCGGGTGAGCTGGCGGGCGAGCGGGCGGGTGAGCTGGTGAGCGAGCGGGTGAGCGGGCGGGTGAGCTGGTGAGCGAGCGGGTGAGCGAGCGGGTGAGCTGGTGAGCGAGCGGGTGAGCTGGTGAGCTGGTGAGCGAGCCGGGTGAGCTGGTGAGCGAGCGGGTGAGCGAGCGGGTGAGCTGGTGAGCGAGCGGGTGAGCGAGCGGGTGAGCTGGTGAGCGAGCGGGTGAGCGAGCGGGTGAGCTGGTGAGCGAGCGGGTGAGCGAGCGGGTGAGCTGGTGAGCGAGCGGGTGAGCGAGCGGGTGAGCTGGTGAGCGAGCGGGTGAGCTGGTGAGCGAGC
>NW_027620570.1:32500-36775 GCF_964198595.1 Lampetra fluviatilis | reverse complement strand
GGGGGTGGTGTTCGTAAGTGGGGGGGGGGTGGTGTTCGTGAGTGGGGGGGTGGTGTTCGTGAGTGGGGGGGGGTGGTGTTCGTAAGTGGGGGGGGGGTGGTGTTCGTAAGTGGGGGGGGGGTGGTGTTCGTGAGTGGGGGGGGTGGTGTTCGTGAGTGGGGGGGGTGGTGTTCGTGAGTGGGGGGGGGGGTGGTGTTCGTAAGTGGGGGGGGGTGGTGTTCGTGAGTGGGGGGGTGGTGTTCGTGAGTGGGGGGGTGGTGGTGTTCGTGAGTGGGGGGGGGTGGTGTTCGTGAGTGGGGGGGGGTGGTGTTCGTGAGTGGGGGGGTGGTGTTCGTAAGTGGGGGGGGGGTGGTGTTCGTGAGTGGGGGGGTGGTGTTCGTAAGTGGGGGGGGGGTGGTGTTCGTGAGTGGGGGGGGTGGTGTTCGTAAGTGGGGGGGGGGTGGTGTTCGTGAGTGGGGGGGGTGGTGTTCGTAAGTGGGGGGGGGTGGTGTTCGTGAGTGGGGGGGGTGGTGTTCGTAAGTGGGGGGGGGGTGGTGTTCGTGAGTGGGGGGGGTGGTGTTCGTGAGTGGGGGGGGGTGGTGTTCGTGAGTGGGGGGGGGTGGTGTTCGTGAGTGGGGGGGGTGGTGTTCGTGAGTGGGGGGGGTGGTGTTCGTGAGTGGGGGGGGGTGGTGTTCGTGAGTGGGGGGGGGGTGGTGTTCGTAAGTGGGGGGGGTGGTGTTCGTGAGTGGGGGGGGTGGTGTTCGTGAGTGGGGGGGGTGGTGGTGTTTGTGAGTGGGGGGGGTGGTGTTCGTGAGTGGGGGGGGGGTGGTGTTCGTGAGTGGGGGGGGGTGGTGTTCGTGAGTGGGGGGGGGGTGGTGTTTGTGAGTGGGGGGGGTGGTGTTCGTGAGTGGGGGGGGGGGTGGTGTTCGTGAGTGGGGGGGGGGGGTGTTCGTGAGTGGGGGGGGTGGTGTTCGTGAGTGGGGGGGGGTGGTGTTCGTGAGTGGGGGGGGTGGTGTTCGTGAGTGGGGGGGGGTGGTGTTTGTGAGTGGGGGGGGGTGGTGTTCGTGAGTGGGGGGGGTGGTGTTCGTGAGTGGGGGGGGGGGTGGTGTTCGTGAGTGGGGGGGGTGGTGTTCGTGAGTGGGGGTGGTGGTGTTCGTGAGTGGGGGGGGGTGGTGTTCGTGAGTGGGGGGGGGTGGTGTTTGTGAGTGGGGGGGGGGTGGTGTTCGTGAGTGGGGGTGGTGGTGTTCGTGAGTGGGGGGGGTGGTGGTTCGTGAGTGGGGGGGGTGGTGTTTGTGAGTGGGGGGGTGGTGTTTGTGAGTGGGGGGGTGGTGGTGTTCGTGAGTGGGGGTGGTGGTGTTCGTGGGGGTGGTGGTGTTCGTGAGTGGGGGGGGTGGTGTTCGTGAGTGGGGGGGGGGGTGTTCGTGGGGGTGGTGGTGTTCGTGAGTGGGGGGGGGTGGTGTTCGTGAGTGGGGGGGGTGGTGTTCGTGAGTGGGGGTGGTGGTGTTTGTGAGTGGGGGGGGTGGTGTTCGTGAGTGTGGGGGGTGGTGTTCGTGAGTGTGGGGGGTGGTGTTCGTGAGTGTGGGGGGGGGTGGTGTTCGTGAGTGGGGGGGGTGGTGTTCGTGAGTGGGGGGGGTGGTGTTCGTGAGTGGGGGGGGTGGTGTTCGTGAGTGGGGGTGGTGGTGTTCGTGAGTGGGGGGGTGGTGTTCGTGAGTGGGGGGGGGTGGTGTTCGTGAGTGGGGGGGGTGGTGTTCGTGAGTGTGGGGGGTGGGGTGGTGTTCGTGAGTGTGGGGGGGGTGGTGTTCGTGAGTGGGGGGGTGGTGTTCGTGAGTGGGGGGGGTGGTGTTCGTGAGTGTGGGGGGGGGTGGTGTTCGTGAGTGGGGGGGTGGTGTTCGTGAGTGGGGGGGGTGGTGTTCGTGAGTGGGGGGGGTGGTGGTGTTTGTGAGTGGGGGGGGGGGTGGTGTTCGTGAGTGGGGGTGGTGGTGTTTGTGAGTGGGGGGGGTGGTGGTGTTTGTGAGTGGGGGGGGGGGTGGTGTTCGTGAGTGGGGGGGTGGTGGTGTTTGTGAGTGGGGGGGGTGGTGTTCGTGAGTGGGGGGGGGGGTGGTGTTCGTGAGTGGGGGGGTGGTGTTCGTGAGTGTGGGGGGGTGGTGTTCGTGAGTGGGGGGGGGTGGTGTTCGTGAGTGTGGGGGGGGTGGTGTTCGTGAGTGGGGGGGTGGTGTTCGTGAGTGGGGGGGGTGGTGTTCGTGAGTGGGGGGGTGGTGTTCGTGAGTGGGGGGGTGGTGTTCGTGAGTGGGGGGGGGGTGGTGTTCGTGAGTGGGGGGGTGGTGTTCGTGAGTGGGGGGGGGTGGTGTTCGTGAGTGGGGGGGTGGTGTTCGTGAGTGGGGGGGGGGTGGTGTTCGTGAGTGGGGGGGTGGTGTTCGTGAGTGGGGGGGGGGTGGTGTTCGTGAGTGGGGGGGTGGTGTTCGTGAGTGGGGGGGGGGTGGTGTTCGTGAGTGGGGGGGGGTGGTGTTCGTGAGTGGGGGTGGTGGTGTTCGTGAGTGGGGGGGGTGGTGTTCGTGAGTGGGGGGGGTGGTGTTCGTGAGTGGGGGGGTGGTGTTTGTGAGTGGGGGGGGTGGTGTTCGTGAGTGGGGGGGGGGGTGGTGTTCGTGAGTGGGGGGGTGGTGTTCGTGAGTGGGGGGGGGTGGTGTTCGTGAGTGGGGGGGGGTGGTGTTCGTGAGTGGGGGGGGGGTGGTGTTCGTGAGTGGGGGGGTGGTGTTCGTGAGTGGGGGGGGGGGTGGTGTTCGTGAGTGGGGGGGGTGGTGTTCGTGAGTGGGGGGTGGTGTTCGTGAGTGGGGGGGGGGGTGGTGTTCGTGAGTGGGGGGGGGTGGTGTTCGTGAGTGTGGGGGGGGGTGGTGTTCGTGAGTGGGGGGGGGGTGGTGTTCGTGAGTGGGGGGGTGGTGTTCGTGAGTGGGGGTGGTGGTGTTCGTGAGTGGGGGGGTGGTGTTCGTGAGTGGGGGTGGTGGTGTTCGTGAGTGGGGGGGGTGGTGTTCGTGAGTGGGGGGGGGGTGGTGTTCGTGAGTGGGGGGGGTGGTGTTCGTGAGTGGGGGGGGTGGTGTTCGTAAGTGGGGGGGGTGGTGTTCGTGAGTGGGGGGGGTGGTGTTCGTGAGTGGGGGGGGTGGTGTTCGTGAGTGGGGGGGGTGGTGTTCGTGAGTGGGGGGGGTGGTGTTCGTGAGTGGGGGGGGTGGTGTTCGTGAGTGGGGGGGTGGTGTTCGTGAGTGGGGGGGTGGTGTTCGTGAGTGGGGGGGGTGGTGTTCGTGAGTGGGGGGGTGGTGTTCGTAAGTGGGGGGGGTGGTGTTCGTGAGTGGGGGGGGTGGTGTTCGTGAGTGGGGGGGGTGGTGTTCGTGAGTGGGGGGGTGGTGTTCGTAAGTGGGGGGGGTGGTGTTCGTGAGTGGGGGGGGTGGTGTTCGTGAGTGGGGGGGGTGGTGTTCGTGAGTGGGGGGGTGGTGGTGTTTGTGAGTGGGGGGGGTGGTGGTGTTTGTGAGTGGGGGGGGTGGTGTTCGTAAGTGGGGGGGGTGGTGTTCGTGAGTGGGGGGGTGGTGTTCGTGAGTGGGGGGGGTGGTGTTCGTGAGTGGGGGGGGTGGTGTTCGTGAGTGGGGGGGGTGGTGTTCGTGAGTGTGGGGGGGGTGGTGTTCGTGAGTGGGGGGGGGTGGTGTTCGTGAGTGTGGGGGGGTGGTGTTCGTAAGTGGGGGGGGGGGTGTTCGTGAGTGGGGGGGGTGGTGTTCGTGAGTGGGGGGGGTGGTGTTCGTGAGTGGGGGGGGGTGGTGTTCGTGAGTGGGGGGGGTGGTGTTCGTGAGTGTGGGGGGGTGGTGTTCGTAAGTGGGGGGGGTGGTGTTCGTGAGTGGGGGGGGTGGTGTTCGTGAGTGGGGGGGGTGGTGTTCGTGAGTGGGGGGGGGTGGTGTTCGTGAGTGGGGGGGGGTGGTGTTCGTGAGTGGGGGGGGGGTGGTGTTCGTGAGTGGGGGGGGTGGTGTTCGTGAGTGGGGGGGGTGGTGTTCGTGAGTGGGGGGGGTGGTGTTCGTGAGTGTGGGGGGTGGTGTTCGTGAGTGTGGGGGGTGGTGTTCGTGAGTGTGGGGGGGGTGGTGTTCGTGAGTGTGGGGGGGGGTGGTGTTCGTGAGTGTGGGGGGGGTGGTGTTCGTGAGTGTGGGGGGGGGTGGTGTTCGTGAGTGGGGGGGGTGGTGTTCGTGAGTGTGGGGGGGGGTGGTGTTCGTGAGTGTGGGGGGGGGTGGTGTTCGTGAGTGGGGGGGGTGGTGTTCGTGAGTGTGG
>NW_027620570.1:2500-27500 GCF_964198595.1 Lampetra fluviatilis | reverse complement strand
CCCTAGCCCTAGCCCAGCCCTAGCCCTAGCCCTAGCCCCAGCCCTAGCCCAGCCCTAGCCCTAGCCCCAGCCCTAGCCCCAGCCCTAGCCCAGCCCTAGCCCTAGCCCTAGCCCCAGCCCTAGCCCAGCCCTAGCCCTAGCCCCAGCCCTAGCCCAGCCCTAGCCCCAGCCCTAGCCCAGCCCTAGCCCTAGCCCTAGCCCCAGCCCTAGCCCAGCCCTAGCCCTAGCCCCAGCCCTAGCCCAGCCCTAGCCCTAGCCCAGCCCTAGCCCTAGCCCTAGCCCCAGCCCTAGCCCAGCCCTAGCCCTAGCCCCAGCCCTAGCCCCAGCCCTAGCCCCAGCCCTAGCCCAGCCCCAGCCCTAGCCCTAGCCCCAGCCCTAGCCCAGCCCTAGCCCTAGCCCTAGCCCCAGCCCTAGCCCTAGCCCTAGCCCCAGCCCTAGCCCCAGCCCTAGCCCTAGCCCAGCCCTAGCCTAGCACAGCCCTAGCCTAGCCCAGCTCTAGCCCTAGCCCCAGCCCGAGCCCTAGCCCAGCACAGCCCTAGCCTAGCCCTAGACCAGCCCTAGCCCAGCCCTAGCCCAGCACAGCCCTAGCCTAGCCCTAGCCCAGCTTTAGCCCTAGCCCTTGCCCCAGCCCTAGCCCAGCCCTAGCCCTAGCCCCAGCCCTAGCCCTAGCCCAGCACAGCCCTAGCCTAGCCCTAGCCCAGCCCTAGCCCTAGCCCAGCCCTAGCCCTAGCCCTAGCCCTAGCCCTAGCCCTAGCCCAGCCCTAGCCCTAGCCCCAGCCCTAGCCCAGCCCTAGCCCCAGCCCTAGCCCAGCCCTAGCCCTAGCCCTAGCCCAGCCCTAGCCCTAGCCCAGCCCTAGCCCTAGCCCCAGCCCTAGCCCAGCCCCAGCCCTAGCCCCAGCCCTAGCCCCAGCCCTAGCCCAGCCCTAGCCCTAGCCCCAGCCCTAGCCCAGCCCTAGCCCCAGCCCTAGCCCAGCCCTAGCCCTAGCCCTAGCCCAGCCCTAGCCCTAGCCCAGCCCTAGCCCTAGCCCTAGCCCCAGCCCTAGCCCAGCCCTAGCCCCAGCCCTAGCCCCAGCCCTAGCCCAGCCCTAGCCCCAGCCCTAGCCCCAGCCCTAGCCCAGCCCTAGCCCCAGCTCTAGCCCCAGCCCTAGCCCAGCCCCAGCCCTAGCCCTAGCCCCAGCCCTAGCCCAGCCCTAGCCCTAGCCCCAGCCCTAGCCCCAGCCCTAGCCCTAGCCCTAGCCCCAGCCCTAGCCCCAGCCCTAGCCCTAGCCCCAGCCCTAGCCCTAGCCCCAGCCCTAGCCCCAGCCCTAGCCCTAGCCCTAGCCCCAGCCCTAGCCCAGCCCTAGCCCTAGCCCCAGCCCTAGCCCAGCACAGCCCTAGCCCTAGCCCCAGCCCTAGCCCAGCCCTAGCCCAGCACAGCCCTAGCCCTAGCTCAGCTCTAGCCCTAGCCCTAGCCCTAGCCCCAGCCCTAGCCCAGCCCTAGCCCAGCACAGCCCTAGCCCTAGCCCTAGCCCCAGCCCTAGCCCAGCCCTAGCCCTAGCCCTAGCCCCAGCCCTAGCCCAGCCCTAGCCCTAGCCCAGCCCTAGCCCAGCCCTAGCCCAGCACAGCCCTAGCCCAGCCCTAGCCCAGCCCTAGCCCTAGCCCCAGCCCTAGCCCAGCCCTAGCCCAGCCCTAGCCCAGCACAGCCCTAGCCCAGCCCTAGCCCAGCCCTAGCCCTAGCCCCAGCCCTAGCCCAGCCCTAGCCCAGCCCTAGCCCAGCCCTAGCCCAGCACAGCCCTAGCCCAGCCCTAGCCCAGCCCTAGCCCTAGCCCCAGCCCTAGCCCAGCCCTAGCCCAGCCCTAGCCCTAGCCCAGCCCTAGCCCAGCCCTAGCCCAGCACAGCCCTAGCCCTAGCTCAGCTCTAGCCCTAGCCCTAGCCCTAGCCCAGCACAGCCCTAGCCCTAGCTCAGCTCTAGCCCTAGCCCTAGCCCTAGCCCTAGCCCTAGCCCCAGCCCTAGCCCAGCCCTAGCCCAGCACAGCCCTAGCCCTGACCCTGACCCTGACCCAACCCTGTCCTAGACCCTGACCGTGTCTCTGTGTGTGTGTCTCACTGTGTCTCTGTGTGTGTGTGTCTCACTGTGTCTCTGTGTGTGTGTCTCACTGTGTCTCTGTGTGTGTGTCTCACTGTGTCTCTGTGTGTGTGTCTCACTGTGTCTCTGTGTGTGTGTCTCACTGTGTCTCTGTGTGTGTGTCTCACTGTGTCTCTGTGTGTGTGTGTCTCACTGTGTCTCTGTGTGTGTCTCACTGTGTCTCTGTGTGTGTGTCTCACTGTGTCTCTGTGTGTGTGTGTCTCACTGTGTCTCTGTGTGTGTGTGTCTCACTGTGTCTCTGTGTGTGTGTCTCACTGTGTCTCTGTGTGTGTGTCTCACTGTGTCTCTGTGTGTGTGTGTCTCACTGTGTCTCTGTGTGTGTGTGTCTCACTGTGTCTCTGTGTGTGTGTCTCACTGTGTCTCTGTGTGTGTGTCTCACTGTGTCTCTGTGTGTGTGTCTCACTGTGTCTCTGTGTGTGTGTCTCACTGTGTCTCTGTGTGTGTGTCTCACTGTGTCTCTGTGTGTGTGTGTCTCACTGTGTCTGTGTGTGTGTCTCACTGTGTCTCTGTGTGTGTGTCTCACTGTGTCTCTGTGTGTGTGTCTCACTGTGTCTCTGTGTGTGTGTGTCTCACTGTGTCTCTGTGTGTGTGTCTCACTGTGTCTCTGTGTGTGTGTCTCACTGTGTCTCTGTGTGTGTGTCTCACTGTGTCTCTGTGTGTGTGTCTCACTGTGTCTCTGTGTGTGTGTCTCACTGTGTCTCTGTGTGTGTGTGTCTCACTGTGTCTCTGTGTGTGTGTGTCTCACTGTGTCTCTGTGTGTGTGTCTCACTGTGTCTCTGTGTGTGTGTCTCACTGTGTCTCTGTGTGTGTGTGTCTCACTGTGTCTCTGTGTGTGTGTGTCTCACTGTGTCTCTGTGTGTGTGTCTCACTGTGTCTCTGTGTGTGTGTCTCACTGTGTCTCTGTGTGTGTGTGTCTCACTGTGTCTCTGTGTGTGTGTGTCTCACCGTGTCTCTGTGTGTGTGTCTCACTGTGTCTCTGTGTGTGTGTGTCTCACTGTGTCTCTGTGTGTGTGTGTCTCATTGTGTCTCTGTGTGTGTGTCTCACTGTGTCTCTGTGTGTGTGTCTCACTGTGTCTCTGTGTGTGTGTGTCTCACTGTGTCTCTGTGTGTGTGTCTCACTGTGTCTCTGTGTGTGTGTCTCACTGTGTCTCTGTGTGTGTGTCTCACTGTGTCTCTGTGTGTGTGTGTCTCACTGTGTCTCTGTGTGTGTCTCACTGTGTCTCTGTGTGTGTGTCTCACTGTGTCTCTGTGTGTGTGTCTCACTGTGTCTCTGTGTGTGTGTCTCACTGTGTCTCTGTGTGTGTGTCTCACTGTGTCTCTGTGTGTGTGTCTCACTGTGTCTCTGTGTGTGTGTCTCACCGTGTCTCTGTGTGTGTGTCTCACCGTGTCTCTGTGTGTGTGTGTCTCACTGTGTCTCTGTGTGTGTGTGTCTCACTGTGTCTCTGTGTGTGTGTCTCACTGTGTCTGTGTGTGTGTGTGTCTCACTGTGTCTCTGTGTGTGTGTGTCTCACTGTGTCTCTGTGTGTGTGTCTCACTGTGTCTGTGTGTGTGTGTCTCACCGTGTCTCTGTGTGTGTGTGTCTCACTGTGTCTCTGTGTGTGTGTGTCTCACTGTGTCTCTGTGTGTGTGTCTCACTGTGTCTCTGTGTGTGTGTCTCACTGTGTCTCTGTGTGTGTGTCTCACTGTGTCTCTGTGTGTGTGTCTCACTGTGTCTCTGTGTGTGTGTCTCACTGTGTCTCTGTGAGTGTGTGTCTCACTATGTCTCTGTGTGTGTGTGTCTCACTGTGTCTCTGTGTGTGTGTCTCACCGTGTCTCTGTGTGTGTGTCTCACCGTGTCTCTGTGTGTGTGTCTCACTGTGTCTCTGTGTGTGTGTCTCACTGTGTCTCTGTGTGTGTGTCTCACCGTGTCTCTGTGTGTGTGTCTCACCGTGTCTCTGTGTGTGTGTCTCACTGTGTCTCTGTGTGTGTGTCTCACTGTGTCTCTGTGTGTGTGTCTCATCGTGTCTCTGTGTGTGTGTCTCACTGTGTCTCTGTGTGTGTGTCTCACCGTGTCTCTCTGTGTGTGTGTCTCACTGTGTCTCTGTGTGTGTGTGTCTCACTGTGTCTCTGTGTGTGTGTCTCACTGTGTCTCTGTGTGTGTGTCTCACTGTGTCTCTGTGTGTGTGTGTCTCACTGTGTCTCTGTGTGTGTGTCTCACTGTGTCTCTGTGTGTGTGTCTCACTGTGTCTCTGTGTGTGTGTCTCACTGTGTCTCTGTGTGTGTGTCTCACCGTGTCTCTGTGTGTGTGTCTCACTGTGTCTCTGTGTGTGTGTCTCACTGTGTCTCTGTGTGTGTGTCTCACTGTGTCTCTGTGTGTGTGTCTCACCGTGTCTCTGTGTGTGTGTGTCTCACCGTGTCTCTGTGTGTGTGTCTCACTGTGTCTCTGTGTGTGTGTGTCTCACTGTGTCTCTGTGTGTGTGTCTCACTGTGTCTCTGTGTGTGTGTCTCACCGTGTCTCTGTGTGTGTGTCTCACTGTGTCTCTGTGTGTGTGTCTCACTGTGTCTCTGTGTGTGTGTCTCACTGTGTCTCTGTGTGTGTGTGTCTCACTGTGTCTCTGTGTGTGTGTGTCTCACTGTGTCTCTGTGTGTGTGTCTCACTGTGTCTCTGTGTGTGTGTGTCTCACTGTGTCTCTGTGTGTGTGTGTCTCACTGTGTCTCTGTGTGTGTGTGTCTCACCGTGTCTCTGTGTGTGTGTCTCACTGTGTCTCTGTGTGTGTGTGTCTCACTGTGTGTCTGTGTGTGTGTGTCTCACTGTGTCTCTGTGTGTGTGTCTCACTGTGTCTCTGTGTGTGTGTGTCTCACTGTGTCTCTGTGTGTGTGTGTCTCACTGTGTCTCTGTGTGTGTGTGTCTCACTGTGTCTCTGTGTGTGTGTCTCACTGTGTCTCTGTGTGTGTGTGTCTCACTGTGTCTCTGTGTGTGTGTCTCACTGTGTCTCTGTGTGTGTGTGTCTCACTGTGTCTCTGTGTGTGTGTCTCACTGTGTCTCTGTGTGTGTCTCACTGTGTCTCTGTGTGTGTGTGTCTCACCGTGTCTCTGTGTGAGTGTGTCTCACTGTGTCTCTGTGTGTGTGTCTCACTGTGTCTCTGTGTGTGTGTCTCACTGTGTCTCTGTGTGTGTGTGTCTCACTGTGTCTCTGTGTGTGTGTGTCTCACCGTGTCTCTGTGTGTGTGTCTCACTGTGTCTCTGTGTGTGTGTCTCACTGTGTCTCTGTGTGTGTGTGTCTCACCGTGTCTCTGTGTGTGTGTGTCTCACCGTGTCTCTGTGTGTGTGTCTCACTGTGTCTCTGTGTGTGTCTCACTGTGTCTCTGTGTGTGTGTCTCACCGTGTCTCTGTGTGTGTGTGTCTCACTGTGTCTCTGTGTGTGTGTCTCACCGTGTCTCTGTGTGTGTGTCTCACCGTGTCTCTGTGTGTGTGTGTCTCACCGTGTCTCTGTGTGTGTGTCTCATCGTGTCTCTGTGTGTGTGTCTCACTGTGTCTCTGTGTGTGTGTCTCACTGTGTCTCTGTGTGTGTGTCTCACTGTGTCTCTGTGTGAGTGTGTCTCATTGTGTCTCTGTGTGTGTGTCTCACTGTGTCTCTGTGTGTGTCTCACCGTGTCTCTGTGTGTGTCTGTCTCCCTGTGTCTCTGTGTGTGTCTCACTGTGTCTCTGTGTGTGTGTCTCACTGTGTCTCTGTGTGTCTCACTGTGTCTCTGTGTGTTTGTGTCTCACTGTGTCTCTGTGTGTGTCTCACTGTGTCTCTGTGTGTGTCTCACTGTGTCTCTGTGTGTGTGTCTCACTGTGTCTCTGTGTGTGTCTCACTGTGTCTCTGTGTGTGTCTCACTGTGTCTCTGTGTGTGTGTCTCACTGTGTCTCTGTGTGTGTGTCTCACTGTGTCTCTGTGTGTGTGTCTCACTGTGTCTCTGTGTGTGTGTCTCACTGTGTCTCTGTGTGTGTGTCTCACCGTGTCTCTGTGTGTGTGTCTCACTGTGTCTCTGTGTGTGTGTCTCACTGTGTCTCTGTGTTTGTGTGTCTCACTGTGTCTCTGTGTGTGTGTCTCACTGTCTCTGTGTGTGTGTCTCACTGTGTCTCTGTGTGTGTGTCTCACTGTGTCTCTGTGTGTGTGTCTCACCGTGTCTCTGTGTGTGTGTCTCACTGTGTCTCTGTGTGTGTGTCTCACCGTGTCTCTGTGTTTGTGTGTCTCACCGTGTCTCTGTGTTTGTGTGTCTCACCGTGTCTCTGTGTTTGTGTGTCTCACCGTGTCTCTGTGTGTGTGTCTCACTGTGTCTCTGTGTGTGTGTCTCACCGTGTCTCTGTGTGTGTGTCTCACCGTGTCTCTGTGTGTGTGTCTCACCGTGTCTCTGTGTGTGTGTGTCTCACCGTGTCTCTGTGTGTGTGTCTCACCGTGTCTCTGTGTGTGTGTCTCACTGTGTCTCTGTGTGTGTGTCTCACTGTGTCTCTGTGTGTGTCTCACTGTGTCTCTGTGTGTGTCTCACTGTGTCTCTGTGTGTGTGTCTCACTGTGTCTCTGTGTGTGTGTGTCTCACCGTGTCTCTGTGTGTGTCTCACTGTGTCTCTGTGTGTGTGTGTCTCACTGTGTCTCTGTGTGTGTGTGTCTCACTGTGTCTCTGTGTGTGTGTCTCACCGTGTCTCTGTGTGTGTGTGTCTCACTGTGTCTCTGTGTGTGTGTCTCACTGTGTCTCTGTGTGTGTGTCTCACTGTGTCTCTGTGTGTGTGTCTCACTGTGTCTCTGTGTGTGTCTCACCGTGTCTCTGTGTGTGTGTCTCACTGTGTCTCTGTGTGTGTGTCTCACTGTGTCTCTGTGTGTGTGTGTCTCACTGTGTCTCTGTGTGTGTGTGTCTCACTGTGTCTCTGTGTGTGTGTGTCTCACCGTGTCTCTCTGTGTGTGTCTCACCGTGTCTCTGTGTGTGTGTCTCACCGAGTATCTGTGTGTCTCACTGTGTCTTTGTGCGTGTCTCACCGTGTGTCTCAGCGTGTCTCTGTGTGTGTCTCACCGTGTCTCTGTGTGTGTCTCACTGTGTCTCTGTGTGTGTCTCACCGTGTCTCTGTGTGTGTCTGTCTCCCTGTGTCTCTGTGTGTGTCTCACTGTGTCTCTGTGTGTGTGTGTCTCACTGTGTCTCTGTGTGTGTGTCTCACCGTGTCTCTGTGTGTGTGTGTCTCACTGTGTCTCTGTGTGTGTGTCTCATCGTGTCTGTGTGTGTGTCTCACTGTGTCTCTGTGTGTGTGTCTCACTGTGTCTCTGTGTGTGTGTCTCATCGTGTCTGTGTGTGTGTCTCACTGTGTCTCTGTGTGTTTGTGTCTCACTGTGTCTCTGTGAGTGTGTCTCACTGTGTCTCTGTGTGTTTGTGTCTCACTGTGTCTCTGTGTGTGTGTGTCTCACTGTGTCTCTGTGTGTGTGTCTCACTGTGTCTTTGTGTGTGTGTCTCATCGTGTCTCTGTGTGTGTGTGTCTCACTGTGTCTCTGTGTGTGTGTGTCTCACTGTGTCTCTGTGTGTGTGTCTCACTGTGTCTCTGTGTGTGTGTCTCACTGTGTCTGTGTGTGTGTCTCACTGTGTCTCTGTGTGTGTGTGTCTCACTGTGTCTCTGTGTGTGTGTCTCACTGTGTCTCTGTGTGTGTGTGTCTCACTGTGTCTCTGTGTGTGTGTCTCACTGTGTCTCTGTGTGTGTGTCTCACTGTGTCTCTGTGTGTGTGTCTCACTGTGTCTCTGTGTGTGTGTCTCACTGTGTCTCTGTGTGTGTGTGTCTCACTGTGTCTCTGTGTGTGTGTCTCACTGTGTCTCTGTGTGTGTGTGTCTCACTGTGTCTCTGTGTGTGTGTCTCACTGTGTCTCTGTGTGTGTGTGTGTCTCACTGTGTCTCTGTGTGTGTGTGTGTCTCACTGTGTCTCTGTGTGTGTGTCTCACTGTGTCTCTGTGTGAGTGTGTCTCACCGTGTCTCTGTGTGTGTGTCTCATCGTGTCTCTGTGTGTGTGTGTCTCACCGTGTCTCTGTGTGTGTGTCTCACTGTGTCTGTGTGTGTGTGTCTCACTGTGTCTCTGTGAGTGTGTCTCACTGTGTCTCTGTGTGTGTGTGTCTCACTGTGTCTCTGTGTGTGTGTCTCACTGTGTCTCTGTGTGTGTGTGTGTCTCACTGTGTCTCTGTGTGTGTGTGTCTCACTGTGTCTCTGTGTGTGTGTGTGTCTCACTGTGTCTCTGTGTGTGTGTCTCACTGTGTCTCTGTGTGTGTGTGTCTCACTGTGTCTCTGTGCGTGTGTCTCACCGTGTCTCTGTGTGTGTGTGTCTCACTGTGTCTCTGTGTGTGTGTGTCTCACTGTGTCTCTGTGTGTGTGTGTCTCACTGTGTCTCTGTGTGTGTGTCTCACTGTGTCTGTGTGTGTGTGTGTCTCACTGTGTCTCTGTGTGCGTGTGTCTCACCGTGTCTCTGTGTGTGTGTGTCTCACTGTGTCTCTGTGTGCGTGTGTCTCACCGTGTCTCTGTGTGTGTGTGTCTCACTGTGTCTCTGTGTGAGTGTGTCTCATTGTGTCTCTGTGTGTGTGTGTCTCACTGTGTCTCTGTGTGAGTGTGTCTCATTGTGTCTCTGTGTGTGTGTCTCACTGTGTCTCTGTGTGTGTGTGTCTCACTGTGTCTCTGTGTGTGTGTCTCACTGTGTCTCTGTGTGTGTGTGTCTCACTGTGTCTCTGTGTGTGTGTCTCACTGTGTCTCTGTGTGTGTGTGTCTCACTGTGTCTCTGTGTGTGTGTCTCACCGTGTCTCTGTGTGTGTGTCTCACTGTGTCTCTGTGTGTGTGTGTCTCACCGTGTCTCTGTGTGTGTGTGTCTCACTGTGTCTCTGTGTGTGTGTGTCTCATTGTGTCTCTGTGTGTGTGTCTCACTGTGTCTCTGTGTGTGTGTCTCACTGTGTCTCTGTGTGTGTGTGTCTCACTGTGTCTCTGTGTGTGTGTCTCACTGTGTCTCTGTGTGTGTGTCTCACTGTGTCTCTGTGTGTGTGTCTCACTGTGTCTCTGTGTGTGTGTCTCACTGTGTCTCTGTGTGTGTGTCTCACTGTGTCTCTGTGTGTGTGTGTCTCACTGTGTCTCTGTGTGTGTGTCTCACTGTGTCTCTGTGTGTGTGTCTCACTGTGTCTCTGTGTGTGTGTGTCTCACTGTGTCTCTGTGTGTGTGTCTCACTGTGTCTCTGTGTGTGTGTCTCACTGTGTCTCTGTGTGTGTGTGTCTCACTGTGTCTCTCTGTGTGTGTCTCACTGTGTCTCTGTGTGTGTGTCTCACTGTGTCTCTGTGTGTGTGTGTCTCACTGTGTCTCTGTGTGTGTGTCTCACTGTGTCTCTGTGTGTGTGTCTCACTGTGTCTCTGTGTGTGTGTCTCACTGTGTCTCTGTGTGTGTGTGTCTCACTGTGTCTCTGTGTGTGTGTCTCACTGTGTCTCTGTGTGTGTGTCTCACTGTGTCTCTGTGTGTGTGTCTCACTGTGTCTCTGTGTGTGTGTGTCTCACTGTGTCTCTGTGTGTGTGTGTCTCACTGTGTCTGTGTGTGTGTCTCACTGTGTCTCTGTGTGTGTGTCTCACTGTGTCTCTGTGTGTGTGTCTCACTGTGTCTCTGTGTGTGTGTCTCACTGTGTATCTGTGTGTGTGTCTCACTGTGTCTCTGTGTGTGTGTGTCTCATCGTGTCTCTGTGTGTGTGTCTCACCGTGTCTCTGTGTTTGTGTGTCTCACTGTGTCTCTGTGTGTGTGTCTCACTGTGTCTCTGTGTGTGTGTCTCATCGTGTCTCTGTGTGTGTGTGTCTCACCGTGTCTCTGTGTGTGTGTGTCTCACTGTGTCTCTGTGTGTGTGTCTCACTGTGTCTCTCTGTGTGTGTGTCTCACTGTGTCTCTCTGTGTGTGTGTCTCACTGTGTCTCTGTGTGTGTGTCTCACTGTGTCTCTGTGTGTGTGTCTCACTGTGTCTCTGTGTGTGTGTATCACTGTGTCTCTGTGTGTGTGTGTCTCACCGTGTCTCTGTGTGTGTGTCTCACTGTGTCTCTGTGTGTGTGTCTCACTGTGTCTCTGTGTGTGTGTGTCTCACCGTGTCTCTGTGTGTGTGTCTCACCGTGTCTCTGTGTGTGTCTCACTGTGTCTGTGTGTGTGTCTCACTGTGTCTCTGTGTGTGTGTGTCTCACCGTGTCTCTGTGTGTGTGTCTCACTGTGTCTCTGTGTGAGTGTCTCACTGTGTCTCTGTGTGTGTGTCTCACTGTGTCTCTGTGTGTGTGTCTCACTGTGTCTCTGTGTTTGTGTCTCACTGTGTCTGTGTGTGTGTGTCTCACTGTGTCTCTGTGTGTGTGTCTCACCGTGTCTCTGTGTGTGTGTCTCACTGTGTCTCTGTGTGTGTGTCTCACTGTGTCTCTGTGTGTGTGTCTCACTGTGTCTCTGTGTGTGTGTCTCACTGTGTCTCTGTGTGTGTGTCTCACTGTGTCTCTGTGTTTGTGTGTCTCACTGTGTCTCTGTGTGTGTGTCTCACCGTGTCTCTGTGTGTGTGTGTCTCACTGTGTCTCTGTGTGTGTGTCTCACTGTGTCTCTGTGTGTGTGTCTCACTGTGTCTCTGTGTGTGTGTGTCTCACTGTGTCTCTGTGTGTGTGTCTCACTGTGTCTCTGTGTGTGTGTCTCACTGTGTCTCTGTGTGTGTGTGTCTCACCGTGTCTCTGTGTGTGTGTGTCTCACTGTGTCTCTGTGTGTGTCTCACTGTGTCTCTGTGTGTGTGTCTCACTGTGTCTCTGTGTGTGTGTCTCACTGTGTCTCTGTGTGTGTGTGTCTCACTGTGTCTCTGTGTGTGTGTCTCACTGTGTCTCTGTGTGTGTGTCTCACTGTGTCTCTGTGTGTGTGTGTCTCACCGTGTCTCTCTGTGTGTGTGTCTCACTGTGTCTCTGTGTGTGTGTGTCTCACTGTGTCTCTGTGTGTGTGTCTCACTGTGTCTCTGTGTGTGTGTCTCACTGTGTCTCTGTGTTTGTGTGTCTCACTGTGTCTCTGTGTGTGTGTGTCTCACTGTGTCTCTGTGTGTGTGTCTCACCGTGTCTCTGTGTGTGTGTGTCTCACTGTGTCTCTGTGTGAGTGTGTCTCACTGTGTCTGTGTGTGTGTGTGTCTCACTGTGTCTCTGTGTGTGTGTCTCACTGTGTCTCTGTGTGTGTGTCTCACTGTGTCTCTGTGTGTGTGTCTCACTGTGTCTCTGTGTGTGTGTCTCACCGTGTCTCTGTGTGTGTGTCTCACTGTGTCTCTGTGTGTGTCTCACTGTGTCTCTGTGTGTGTGTCTCACTGTGTCTCTGTGTGTGTGTCTCACTGTGTCTCTGTGTGTGTGTGTCTCACTGTGTCTCTGTGTGTGTGTCTCACTGTGTCTCTGTGTGTGTGTGTCTCACTGTGTCTCTGTGTGTGTGTGTCTCACTGTGTCTCTGTGTGTGTGTGTCTCACTGTGTCTCTGTGTGTGTGTCTCACCGTGTCTCTGTGTGTGTGTGTCTCACTGTGTCTCTGTGTGTGTGTCTCACTGTGTCTCTGTGTGTGTGTGTCTCACTGTGTCTCTGTGTGTGTGTCTCACTGTGTCTCTGTGTGTGTGTGTCTCACTGTGTCTCTCTGTGTGTGTCTCACTGTGTCTCTGTGTGTGTGTCTCACTGTGTCTCTGTGTGTGTGTGTCTCACTGTGTCTCTGTGTGTGTGTCTCACTGTGTCTCTGTGTGTGTGTCTCACTGTGTCTCTGTGTGTGTGTCTCACTGTGTCTCTGTGTGTGTGTGTCTCACTGTGTCTCTGTGTGTGTGTCTCACTCTGTCTGTGTGTGTGTGTCTCACTGTGTCTCTGTGTGTGTGTCTCACCGTGTCTCTGTGTGTGTGTGTCTCACTGTGTCTCTGTGTGTGTGTCTCACTGTGTCTCTGTGTGTGTGTCTCACTGTGTCTCTGTGTGTGTGTGTCTCACTGTGTCTCTGTGCGTTTGTGTCTCACTGTGTCTCTGTGTGTGTGTCTCACCGTGTCTCTGTGTGTGTGTCTCACCGTGTCTCTGTGTGTGTGTGTCTCACCGTGTCTGTGTGTGTGTGTGTCTCACTGTGTCTCTGTGTGTGTGTCTCACTGTGTCTCTGTGTGTGTGTCTCACTGTGTCTCTGTGTGTGTGTCTCACCGTGTCTGTGTGTGTGTGTGTCTCACTGTGTCTCTGTGTGTGTGTCTCACTGTGTCTCTGTGTGTGTGTCTCACTGTGTCTCTGTGTGTGTGTCTCACTGTGTCTCTGTGTGTGTCTCACTGTGTCTCTGTGTGTGTGTCTCACTGTGTCTCTCTGTGTGTGTGTCTCACCGTGTCTGTGTGTGTGTGTCTCACTGTGTCTCTGTGTGTGTGTCTCACTGTGTCTCTGTGTGTGTCTCACTGTGTCTCTGTGTGTGTGTCTCACCGTGTCTGTGTGTGTGTGTCTCACCGTGTCTCTGTGTGTGTGTCTCACCGTGTCTCTGTGTGTGTGTCTCACTGTGTCTCTGTGTGTGTGTCTCACTGTGTCTCTGTGTGTGTGTCTCACTGTGTCTCTGTGTGTGTGTGTCTCACTGTGTCTGTGTGTGTGTCTCACTGTGTCTCTGTGTGTGTGTGTCTCACTGTGTCTCTGTGTGTGTGTCTCACTGTGTCTCTGTGTGTGTGTCTCACCGTGTCTCTGTGTGTGTGTGTCTCACCGTGTCTCTGTGTGTGTGTGTCTCACTGTCTCTGTGTGTGTGTCTCACTGTGTCTCTGTGTGTGTGTCTCACTGTGTCTCTGTGTGTGTGTCTCATCGTGTCTCTGTGTGTGTGTCTCACTGTGTCTCTGTGTGTGTGTCTCACTGTGTCTCTGTGTGTGTGTCTCACTGTGTCTCTGTGTGTGTGTGTCTCACTGTGTCTCTGTGTGTGTGTCTCACTGTGTCTCTGTGTGTGTGTCTCACTGTGTCTCTGTGTGTGTGTCTCACTGTGTCTCTGTGTGTGTGTCTCATCGTGTCTCTGTGTGTGTGTCTCACTGTGTCTCTGTGTGTGTGTCTCACCGTGTCTCTGTGTGTGTGTCTCACTGTGTCTCTGTGTGTGTGTCTCACTGTGTCTCTGTGTGTGTGTCTCACTGTGTCTCTGTGTGTGTGTCTCACTGTGTCTGTGTGTGTGTGTGTCTCACTGTGTCTCTGTGTGTGTGTCTCATCGTGTCTCTGTGTGTGTGTGTCTCACTGTGTCTCAGTGTGTGTGTCTCACCGTGTCTCTGTGTGTGTCTCACTGTGTCTCTGTGTGTGTGTGTCTCACTGTGTCTGTGTGTGTGTCTCACTGTGTCTCTGTGTGTGTGTCTCACTGTGTCTCTGTGTGTGTGTCTCACTGTGTCTCTGTGTGTGTGTGTCTCACTGTGTCTCTGTGTGTGTGTGTCTCACTGTGTCTCTGTGTGTGTGTGTCTCACTGTGTCTCTGTGTGTGTGTCTCACTGTGTCTCTGTGTGTGTCTCACTGTGTCTCTGTGTGTGTGTCTCACCGTGTCTCTGTGTGTGTGTCTCACTGTGTCTCTGTGTGTGTGTCTCACTGTGTCTCTGTGTGTGTGTCTCACTGTCTCTGTGTGTGTGTCTCACTGTGTCTCTGTGTGTGTGTCTCACCGTGTCTCTGTGTGTGTGTCTCACTGTGTCTCTGTGTGTGTGTCTCACTGTGTCTCTGTGTGTGTCTCACTGTCTCTGTGTGTGTGTCTCACTGTGTCTCAGTGTGTATGTCTCACTGTGTCTCTGTGTGTGTGTCTCACCGTGTCTCTGTGTGTGTGTCTCACTGTGTCTCTGTGTGTGTGTCTCACTGTGTCTCTGTGTGTGTGTCTCACTGTGTCTCTGTGTGTGTCTCACTGTCTCTGTGTGTGTGTCTCACTGTGTCTCAGTGTGTATGTCTCACTGTGTCTCAGTGTGTATGTCTCACTGTGTCTCTGTGTGTGTGTGTCTCACCGTGTCTCTGTGTGTGTGTGTGTCTCACTGTGTCTCTGTGTGTGTGTGTGTGTCTCACTGTGTCTCTGTGTGTGTGTCTCACTGTGTCTCTGTGTGTGTGTCTCACTGTGTCTCTGTGTGTGTGTGTATCACTGTGTCTCTGTGTGTGTGTCTCACTGTGTCTCTGTGTGTGTGTCTCACTGTGTCTCTGTGTGTGTGTGTCTCACTGTGTCTCTGTGTGTGTGTGTCTCACTGTGTCTCTGTGTGTGTGTCTCACTGTGTCTCTGTGTGTGTGTCTCACCGTGTCTCTGTGTGTGTGTCTCACTGTGTCTCTGTGTGTGTGTCTCACTGTGTCTCTGTGTGTGTGTCTCACCGTGTCTCTGTGTGTGTGTGTCTCACCGTGTCTCTGTGTGTGTGTCTCACTGTGTCTCTGTGTGTGTGTCTCACTGTGTCTCTGTGTGTGTGTCTCACCGTGTCTCTGTGTGTGTGTGTCTCATCGTGTCTCTGTGTGTGTGTCTCACTGTGTCTCTGTGTGTGTGTCTCACTGTGTCTCTGTGTGTGTGTCTCACTGTGTCTCTGTGTGTGTGTGTCTCACCGTGTCTCTGTGTGTGTGTGTCACTGTGTCTCTGTGTGTGCGTGTCACTGTGTCTCTCTGTGTGTGTCTCACTGTGTCTCTCTGTGTGTGTCTCACTGTGTCTCTGTGTGTGTGTCTCACTGTGTCTCTGTGTGTGTGTCTCACCGTGTCTCTGTGTGTGTGTCTCACCGTGTCTCTGTGTGTGTGTCTCACTGTGTCTCTGTGTGTGTGTCTCACCGTGTCTCTGTGTGTGTGTCTCACCGTGTCTCTGTGTGTGTGTCTCACTGTGTCTCTGTGTGTGTGTCTCACCGTGTCTCTGTGTGTGTGTCTCACTGTGTCTCTGTGTGTGTGTCTCACTGTGTCTCTGTGTGTGTGTCTCACCGTGTCTCTGTGTGTGTGTCTCACTGTGTCTCTGTGTGTGTGTCTCACTGTGTCTCTGTGTGTGTGTGTCTCACCGTGTCTCTGTGTGTGTGTGTCACTGTGTCTCTGTGTGTGCGTGTCACTGTGTCTCTCTGTGTGTGTCTCACTGTGTCTCTCTGTGTGTGTCTCACTGTGTCTCTGTGTGTGTGTCTCACTGTGTCTCTGTGTGTGTGTCTCACCGTGTCTCTGTGTGTGTGTCTCACCGTGTCTCTGTGTGTGTGTCTCACTGTGTCTCTGTGTGTGTGTCTCACCGTGTCTCTGTGTGTGTGTCTCACCGTGTCTCTGTGTGTGTGTCTCACTGTGTCTCTGTGTGTGTGTCTCACCGTGTCTCTGTGTGTGTGTCTCACCGTGTCTCTGTGTGTGTCTCACTGTGTCTCTGTGTGTGTGTCTCACTGTGTCTCTGTGTGTGTGTCTCACCGTGTCTCTGTGTGTGTGTCTCACTGTGTCTCTGTGTGTGTGTCTCACTGTGTCTCTGTGTGTGTGTCTCACTGTGTCTCTGTGTGTGTGTGTCTCACCGTGTCTCTGTGTGTGTGTCTCACTGTGTCTCTGTGTGTGTGTGTCTCACTGTGTCTCTGTGTGTGTGTCTCACTGTGTCTCTGTGTGTGTGTCTCACTGTGTCTCTGTGTGTGTGTGTCTCACTGTGTCTCTGTGTGTGTGTCTCACTGTGTCTCTGTGTGTGTGTGTCTCACTGTGTCTCTGTGTGTGTGTCTCACTGTGTCTCTGTGTGTGTGTGTCTCACCGTGTCTCTGTGTGTGTGTCTCACTGTGTCTCTGTGTGTGTGTGTCTCACTGTGTCTCTGTGTGTGTGTGTCTCACTGTGTCTCTGTGTGTGTGTCTCACTGTGTCTCTGTGTGTGTGTGTCTCACTGTGTCTCTGTGTGTGTGTCTCACTGTGTCTCTGTGTGTGTGTCTCACCGTGTCTCTGTGTGTGTGTCTCACCGTGTCTCTGTGTGTGTCTCACTGTGTCTCTGTGTGTGTGTCTCACTGTGTCTCTGTGTGTGTGTCTCACCGTGTCTCTGTGTGTGTGTCTCACTGTGTCTCTGTGTGTGTGTCTCACCGTGTCTCTGTGTGTGTGTCTCACTGTGTCTCTGTGTGTGTGTCTCACCGTGTCTCTGTGTGTGTGTCTCACCGTGTCTCTGTGTGTGTCTCACTGTGTCTCTGTGTGTGTGTCTCACTGTGTCTCTGTGTGTGTGTCTCACCGTGTCTCTGTGTGTGTGTCTCACTGTGTCTCTGTGTGTGTGTCTCACTGTGTCTCTGTGTGTGTGTGTCTCACTGTGTCTCTGTGTGTGTGTGTCTCACCGTGTCTCTGTGTGTGTGTGTCTCACTGTGTCTCTGTGTGTGTGTGTCTCACTGTGTCTCTGTGTGTGTGTCTCACTGTGTCTCTGTGTGTGTGTCTCACCGTGTCTCTGTGTGTGTGTCTCACTGTGTCTCTGTGTGTGTCTCACTGTGTCTCTGTGTGTGTCTCACTGTGTCTCTCTGTGTGTGTCTCACTGTGTCTCTGTGTGTGTGTGTCTCACTGTGTCTCTGTGTGTGTCACCGTGTCTCTGTGTGTGTCACCGTGTCTCTGTGTGTGTCTCACCGTGTCTCTGTGTGTGTCTCACCGTGTCTCTGTGTGCGTCTCATCGTCGGTACCCCAAGCGTCCACAAAGATCCCCGTTCAGGACAGCTAAGAATCACTTCCCACGTCTACAAGACGTCAGCCTTCGTGAGTGACCACACACACTCACTGCTGCCTGTAGCACCACCACCATCATCATCACCCTTCCACGTCTACAAGACGTCAGCCTTCGTGAGTGACCACACACACTCACTGCTGCCTGTAGCACCACCACCATCATCATCACCCTTCCACGTCTACAAGACGTCAGCCTTCGTGAGTGACCACACACACTCACTGCTGCCTGTTGCACCACCACCATCATCACCCTCCACGTCTACAAGACGTCAGCCTTCGTGAGTGACCACACACACTCACTGCTGCCTGTAGCACCACCACCATCATCACCCTCCACGTCTACAAGACGTCAGCCTTCGTGAGTGACCACACACACTCACTGCTGCCTGTTGCACCACCACCATCATCACCCTCCACGTCTACAAGACGTCAGCCTTCGTGAGTGACCACACACACTCACTGCTGCCTGTTGCACCACCACCATCATCACCCTCCACGTCTACAAGACGTCAGTCTTCGTGAGTGACCACACACACTCACTGCTGCCTGTTGCACCACCACCATCATCACCCTCCACGTCTACAAGACGTCAGCCTTCGTGAGTGACCACACACACTCACTGCTGCCTGTAGCACCACCACCATCATCACCCTCCACGTCTACAAGACGTCAGCCTTCGTGAGTGACCACACACACTCACTGCTGCCTGTTGCACCACCACCATCATCACCCTCCACGTCTACAAGACGTCAGCCTTCGTGAGTGACCACACACACTCACTGCTGCCTGTTGCACCACCACCATCATCACCCTCCACGTCTACAAGACGTCAGTCTTCGTGAGTGACCACACACACTCACTGCTGCCTGTTGCACCACCACCATCATCACCCTCCACGTCTACAAGACGTCAGCCTTCGTGAGTGACCACACACACTCACTGCTGCCTGTTGCACCACCACCATCATCACCCTCCACGTCTACAAGACGTCAGCCTTCGTGAGTGACCACACACACTCACTGCTGCCTGTTGCACCACCACCATCATCACCCTCCACGTCTACAAGACGTCAGCCTTCGTGAGTGACCACACACACTCACTGCTGCCTGTTGCACCACCACCATCATCACCCTCCACGTCTACAAGACGTCAGCCTTCGTGAGTGACCACACACACTCACTGCTGCCTGTTGCACCACCACCATCATCACCCTCCACGTCTACAAGACGTCAGCCTTCGTGAGTGACCACACACACTCACTGCTGCCTGTTGCACCACCACCATCATCACCCTCCACGTCTACAAGACGTCAGCCTTCGTGAGTGACCACACACACACACTCACTGCTGCCTGTTACACCACCACCATCATCACCTCCACGTCTACAAGACGTCAGCCTTCGTGAGTGACCACACACACTCACTGCTGCCTGTTGCACCACCACCATCATCACCCCACGTCGACAAGACGTCAGCCTTCGTGAGTGACCACACACACTCACTGCTGCCTGTAGCACCACCACCATCATCACCCTCCACGTCTACAAGACGTCAGCCTTCGTGAGTGACCACACACACTCACTGCTGCCTGTTGCACCACCACCATCATCACCCTCCACGTCTACAAGACGTCAGCCTTCGTGAGTGACCACACACACACACTCACTGCTGCCTGTTACACCACCACCATCATCACCTCCACGTCTACAAGACGTCAGCCTTCGTGAGTGACCACACACACTCACTGCTGCCTGTAGCACCACCACCATCATCACCCTCCACGTCTACAAGACGTCAGTCTTCGTGAGTGACCACACACACTCACTGCTGCCTGTTGCACCACCACCATCATCACCCTCCACGTCTACAAGACGTCAGCCTTCGTGAGTGACCACACACACACACTCACTGCTGCCTGTTACACCACCACCATCATCACCTCCACGTCTACAAGACGTCAGCCTTCGTGAGTGACCACACACACTCACTGCTGCCTGTTGCACCACCACCATCATCACCCTCCACGTCTACAAGACGTCAGCCTTCGTGAGTGACCACACACACTCATTGCTGCCTGTAACACCACCACCATCATCACCCCATGTCTACAAGACGTCAGGCTTCGTGAGTGACCACACACACTCACTGCTGCCTGTTGCACCACCACCATCATCACCCCACGTCTACAAGACGTCAGTCTTCGTGAGTGACCACACACACTCACTGCTGCCTGTTGCACCACCACCATCATCACCCCACGTCTACAAGACGTCAGCCTTCGTGAGTGACCACACACACTCACTGCTGCCTGTTACACCACCACCATCATCACCTCCACGTCTACAAGACGTCAGCCTTCGTGAGTGACCACACACACTCACTGCTGCCTGTAGCACCACCACCATCATCACCCTCCACGTCTACAAGACGTCAGCCTTCGTGAGTGACCACACACACTCACTGCTGCCTGTAGCACCACCACCATCATCACCCTCCACGTCTACAAGACGTCAGCCTTCGTGAGTGACCACACACACTCACTGCTGCCTGTAGCACCACCACCATCATCACCCTCCACGCCTACAAGACGTCAGCCTTCGTGAGTGACCACACACACTCACTGCTGCCTGTTGCACCACCACCATCATCACCCTCCACGCCTACAAGACGTCAGCCTTCGTGAGTGACCACACACACTCACTGCTGCCTGTAGCACCACCACCATCATCACCCTCCACGCCTACAAGACGTCAGCCTTCGTGAGTGACCACACACACTCACTGCTGCCTGTTACACCACCACCATCATCACCCTCCACGTCGACAAGACGTCAGCCTTCGTGAGTGACCACACACACTCACTGCTGCCTGTTGCACCACCACCATCATCACCCCCTTCCACGTCTACAACACATCGTTGTTGTGGTTGTGTTGGCTGTTGTTGTTGTGGTGGTTGTTGTTGTGATTGTTGTTGTTGTTGTTATGTTTGTAGTTATGATTGTTGTGAATTTTGTTGTTGCTGTTGTAATTTTCGTTGTTGTTGTTGTTGTTGTTATTGTTGTTGTTGTGATTGTTGTGATTGTTGTTGTTGTGATTGATGTTGTTGTGATTGTTGTTGTGAGTGTTGTTGTGATTGTTGTTGTGATTGCTGTTGTGGTGATTGTTTTTGTTGTGATTGTTGTTACTGTTGTTGTGATTGTTGTTGTTGTGATTGCTGTTGTTGTGATTGTTGTTGTGATTGTTGTTATTGTTGTTGTGATTGTTGTTGTGATTGTTGTTGTTGTGATTGTTGTTGTTGTGATTGTTGTTGTTATTGTTGTTGGGATTGTTGTTGTTGTTGTGATAGCTGTTGTGGTGATTGTTGTTGTGATTGTTGTGATTGTTGTTGTTATTGTTGTTGTTATTGTTCTTGTGATTGTTGTTGTGATTGTTGTGATTGTTGTTGTGGTTGTTGTTGTGGTTGTTGTGATTGTTGTTGTGGTTGTTGTTGTTATTGTTGTTGTTGCTGTGATTGTTGTTGTTGTGATTGTTGTTGTTGTGATTGTTGTTGTGATTGTTGTTGTTGTTGTGATTGTTGTTATTGTTGTGATTGCTGTTGTGATTGTTGTTGTTGTTGTGGTTGTTGTGGTTGTTATTGTTGTTGTTGTGGTTGTTGTTATTGTTGTTGTTGTTGTTGTTGTTGTTGTGATTGTTGTTGTTGTGATTGTTGTTGTGATTGTTGTTGTGATTGTTGTGGTTGTTGTTGTGATTGTTGTGGTTGTTGTTGTGATTGTTGTTGTTGTGATTGTTGTTGTGGTTGTTATTGTTGTTGTTGTGGTTGTTGTTGTGGTTGTTGTGGTTGTTGTTGTGATTGTTGTTGTTGTGATTGTTGTTGTGGTTGTTGTTGTGGTTGTTGTGGTTGTTGTTGTGATTGTTGTTGTTGTTGTGATTGTTGTTGTTGTTGTTGTGGTTGTTGTTGTTGTTGTGATTGTTGTTGTGGTTGTTGTGGTTGTTATTGTTGTTGTTGTTGTTGTTGTTGTGATTGTTGTTGTGATTGTTGTTGTTGTTGTGATTGTTGTTGCTGTTGTGATTGTTGTTGTGATTGTTGTTGTTGTTGTGATTGTTGTTGTTGTTGTGATTGTTGTTGTGATTGTTGTTGTTGTGATTGTTGTTGTTGTTGTTGTGATTGTTGTTGTGGTTGTTGTTGTGATTGTTGTTGTTGTTGTGATTGTTGTTGTGGTTGTTGTTGTTGTTGTGATTGTTATTGTGGTTGTTGTGGTTGTTATTATTGTTGTTGTTGTTGTTGTGATTGTTGTTGTGGTTGTTGTTGTGATTGTTGTTGTTGTTGTTGTTGTTGTGATTGTTGTTGTTGTTGTTGTTGTTGTGATTGTTGTTGTTGTTGTTGTTGTTGTGATTGTTGTTGTGATTGTGATTGTTGTTGTGGTTGTTGTGGTTGTTATTGTTGTTGTTGTGATTGTTGTTGTGGTTGTTGTGGTTGTTGTCGTGATTGTTGTTGTTGTTGTGATTGTTGTTGTGATTGTTGTTGTTGTGATTGTTGTTGTTGTTGTGATTGTTGTTGTGGTTGTTGTGGTTGTTATTGTTGTTGTTGTTGTTGTGATTGTTGTTGTGGTTGTTGTGGTTGTTGTTGTGATTGTTGTTGTTGTGATTGTTGTTGTTGTGATTGTTGTTGTTGTGATTGTTGTTGTTGTTGTGATTGTTGTTGTTGTTGTTGTCAGGATGCGCAGGGCCGGTGCGTCTACCCCGGCGCCACTCGTCACCCCCAGACGTTCAGCTACCTCGTGGTGGACCCCGACCGCAGAGTCGTTCGCTTGCTCCACCACTCGTACGGAGTCAACCTCCACTAGTCACCCTCCTACACACACACAGAGTCACCCTCCTACACACACACAGAGTCACCCTCCTACACACACACACAGTCACCCTCCTACACACACACAGTCACCCTCCTAAACACACACAGAGTCACCCTCCTACACACACACACAGTCACCCTCCTACACACACACAGTCACCCTCCTCCACACACACAGAGTCACCCTCCTCCACACACACAGAGTCACCCTCCTACACACACACACACAGAGTCACCCTCCTACACACACACACACAGAGTCACCCTCCTACACACACACAGAGTCACCCTCCTACACACACACACAGAGTCACCCTCCTACACACACACAGAGTCACCCTCCTACACACACACAGAGTCACCCTCCTACACACACACAGTCACCCTCCTACACACACACAGTCACCCTCCTACACACACACACACAGTCACCCTCCTACACACACACAGAGTCACCCTCCTACACACACACACACAGTCACCCTCCTACACACACACACAGTCACCCTCCTACACACACACAGTCACCCTCCTACACACACACACACAGTCACCCTCCTACACACACACACACAGTCACCCTCCTACACACACACACACATAGTCACCCTCCTACACACACACACACATAGTCACCCTCCTACACACACACACAGTCACCCTCCTACACACACACACAGTCACCCTCCTACACACACACACACACAGTCACCCTCCTACACACACACACAGTCACCCTCCTACACACACACACACAGTCACCCTCCTACACACACACACAGTCACCCTCCTACACACACACACAGAGTCAACCTCCTACACACACACACACAGAGTCACCCTCCTACACACACACAGAGTCACCCTCCTACACACACACACACAGTCACCCTCCTACACACACACAGTCACCCTCCTACACACACACAGAGTCAACCTCCTACACACACACAGTCACCCTCCTACACACACACACAGTCACCCTCCTACACACACACACACAGTCACCCTCCTACACACACACAGTCACCCTCCTACATACACAGAGTCACCCTCCTACACACACACAGTCACCCTCCTACACACACACACAGTCAACCTCCTACACACACACACACAGTCACCCTCCTACACACACACACGCACACAGTCACCCTCCTACACACACACACAGTCAACCTCCTACACACACACACAGTCACCCTCTTACACACACACACAGTCACCCTCCTACACACACACACACAGTCACCCTCCTACACACACATACAGTCACCCTCCTACACACACACACAGTCACCCTCCTACACACACACACACAGTTACCCTCCTACACACACACAGTCACCCTCCTACACACACACACAGTCAACCTCCTACACACACACACAGTCACCCTCCTACACACACACACAGTCACCCTCCTACACACACACACACACACAGTCAACCTCCTACACACACACACAGTCACCCTCCTACACACACACAGTCAACCTCCTACACACACACACAGTCACCCTCTTACACACACAGTCAACCTCCCACACACACACAGTCACCCTCCTACACACACACACACAGAGTCACCCTTCTACACACACACAGTCACCCTTCTACACACACACAGTCACCCTCCTACACACACACAGTCACCCTCCTACACACACACACAGTTACCCTCCTACACACACACACACAGTCACCCTCCTACACACACACACAGTCAACCTCCTACACACACACAGTCACCCTCCTACACACACACACACACACAGTCACCCTCCTACACACACACACACAGTCACCATCCTACACACACACAGTCACCCTCCTACACACACACAGTCAACCTCCTACACACACACACAGTCACCCTCTTACACACACAGTCAACCTCCCACACACACACACACAGTCACCCTCCTACACACACACAGAGTCACCCTTCTACACACACACACAGTCACCCTCCTACACACACACACCCAGTCACCCTCCTACACACACACACAGTCACCCTCCTACACACACACACCCAGTCACCCTCCTACACACACAGTCACCCTCCTACACACACACACACACCCTCCTACACACACACAGTCACCCTCCTACACACACACAGTCACCCTCCTACACACACACACACACCCTCCTACACACACACACACACCCTCCTACACACACACAGTCACCCTCCTACACACACACACACCCTCCTACACACACACACACACCCTCCTACACACACACACACAGTCAACCTCCACTAGCACACACACACACAATCACCCTCCTACACACACACACACACCCTCCTACACACACACAGTCACCCTCCTACACACACACACACAGTCACCCTCCTACACACAAACACACACCCTCCTACACACACAAACACACACACAGTCAACCTCCACTAGCACACACACACACAGTCACCCTCCTACATACACACACACACACAGTCACCCTCCTACACACACACAGTTACCCTCCTACAACAACAACCGCCATTCGCCACTAAGTGGCGGTGACGTCACCACGACGCTTGTGCCAGGCTAGGTGCACCTTGAGGCCACGTGAAGTGTCGAACGCCCGCTGGCAGGAGGTCACGGGGCAGACCCAGCAGGTGCCACGGGTCGACTGACCGAGATGACCGAGATGACTGGCTGATGCACCACCTGTGCCCCCTACTGTGCCAACTTGCTGTGCTTTAGCCACCCGGCGCTCCGCTCGTTGTTGTGAGCGTCGCTCCTCCGCCCTCCGTTGTTGTTGGAGGGCGACTGCCTCCAACTGCCCAGTAGCGTCCTTCACGAGCCTCCACCACACACACACACAGTCACCCTCCTACACACACACACACACATAGTCACCCTCCTACACACACACACACACACAGTCACCCTCCTACACACACACACAGTCACCCTCCTACACACACACACACAGTCACCCTCCTACACACACACACAGTCACCCTCCTACACACACACACACAGTCACCCTCCTACACACACACACAGTCACCCTCCTACACACACACACACAGTCACCCTCCTACACACACACACACACAGTCACCCTCCTACACACACACACACAGTCACCCTCCTACACACACACACAGTCACCCTCCTACACACACACACAGAGTCACCCTCCTACACACACACAGAGTCACCCTCCTACACACACACACACAGTCACCCTCCTACACACACACAGAGTTACCCTCCTACACACACACAGTCACCCTCCTTCACACACACAGAGTCACCCTCCTCCACACACAGTCACCCTCCTACACACACAGTCACCCTTCTACACACACACACAGTCACCCTCCTCCACACACACACAGTCACCCTCCTACACACACACAGTCACCCTCCTACACACACACACAGTCACCCTCCTCCACACACACACACAGTCACCCTC